>NC_142788.1:25645537-25816757 GCF_988280905.1 Pimephales promelas | reverse complement strand
ACCCTTCCAGAGCTGAGATATGGAAACTCAAAATTTCGACCCGAAAAAAAAACGACAGTGTTACCCCTTACGTTTTTTTTCGTTTTCGGGCGAAAAATCAAGTTTCTCCAATCTTCTCAAAACTCTGGATTATGATAGAGGGCCGCGAGACTTTGACCTGAGCGCAAAAATGGAGGCTCTAGACCCTTCCAGAGCTGAGATATGGAAACTCAAAATTTCGACCCGAAAAAAAAACGACAGTGTTACCCCTTACGTTTTTTTCCGTTTTCGGGCGAAAAATCAAGTTTCTCCAATCTTCTCAAAACTCTGGATTATGATAGAGGGCCGCGAGACTTTGACCTGAGCGCAAAAATGGAGGCTCTAGACCCTTCCAGAGCTGAGATATGGAAACTGAAAATTTTGACCCGAAAAAAAAACGACAGTGTTACCCCTTACGTTTTTTTTCGTTTTCGGGCGAAAAATCAAGTTTCTCCAATCTTCTCAAAACTCTGGATTATGATAGAGGGCCGCGAGACTTTGACCTGAGCGCAAAAATGGAGGCTCTAGACCCTTCCAGAGCTGAGATATGGAAACTCAAAATTTCGACCCGAAAAAAAAACGACAGTGTTACCCCTTACGTTTTTTTTTCGTTTTCGGGCGAAAAATCAAGTTTCTCCAATCTTCTCAAAACTCTGGATTATGATAGAGGGCCGCGAGACTTTGACCTGAGCGCAAAAATGGAGGCTCTAGACCCTTCCAGAGCTGAGATATGGAAACTCAAAATTTCGACCCGAAAAAAAAACGACAGTGTTACCCCTTACGTTTTTTTTCGTTTTCGGGCGAAAAATCAAGTTTCTCCAATCTTCTCAAAACTCTGGATTATGATAGAGGGCCGCGAGACTTTGACCTGAGCGCAAAAATGGAGGCTCTAGACCCTTCCAGAGCTGAGATATGGAAACTCAAAATTTCGACCCGAAAAAAAAACGACAGTGTTACCCCTTACGTTTTTTTTCATTTTCGGGCGAAAAATCAAGTTTCTCCAATCTTCTCAAAACTCTGGATTATGATAGAGGGCCGCGAGACTTTGACCTGAGCGCAAAAATGGAGGCTCTAGACCCTTCCAGAGCTGAGAAATGGAAACTCAAAATTTCGACCCGAAAAAAAAACGACAGTGTTACCCCTTACGTTTTTTTCCATTTTCGGGCCAAAAATCAAGTTTCTCCAATCTTCTCAAAACTCTGGATTATGATAGAGGGCCGCGAGACTTTGACCTGAGCGCAAAAATGGAGGCTCTAGACCCTTCCAGAGCTGAGATATGGAAACTCAAAATTTCGACCCGAAAAAAAAAACGACAGTGTTACCCCTTATGTTTTTTTCCGTTTTCGGGCCAAAAATCAAGTTTCTCCAATCTTCTCAAAACTCTGGATTATGATAGAGGGCCGCGAGACTTTGACCTGAGCGCAAAAATGGAGGCTCTAGACCCTTCCAGCGCTGAGATATGGAAACTCAAAATTTCGACCCGAAAAAAAAACGACAGTGTTACCCCTTACGTTTTTTTTCATTTTCGGGCGAAAAATCAAGTTTCTCCAATCTTCTCAAAACTCTGGATTATGATAGAGGGCCGCGAGACTTTGACCTGAGCGCAAAAATGGAGGCTCTAGACCCTTCCAGAGCTGAGATATGGAAACTCAAAATTTCGACCCGAAAAAAAAAACGACAGTGTTACCCCTTACGTTTTTTTTCATTTTCGGGTGAAAAATCAAGTTTCTCCAATCTTCTCAAAACTCTGGATTATGATAGAGGGCCGCGAGACTTTGACCTGAGCGCAAAAATGGAGGCTCTAGACCCTTCCAGAGCTGAGATATGGAAACTCAAAATTTCGACCCGAAAAAAAAACGACAGTGTTACCCCTTACGTTTTTTTTCATTTTCGGGCGAAAAATCAAGTTTCTCCAATCTTCTCAAAACTCTGGATTATGATAGAGGGCCGCGAGACTTTGACCTGAGCGCAAAAATGGAGGCTCTAGACCCTTCCAGAGCTGAGATATGGAAACTCAAAATTTCGACCCGAAAAAAAAACGACAGTGTTACCCCTTACGTTTTTTTTCGTTTTCGGGCGAAAAATCAAGTTTCTCCAATCTTCTCAAAACTCTGGATTATGATAGAGGGCCGCGAGACTTTGACCTGAGCGCAAAAATGGAGGCTCTAGACCCTTCCAGAGCTGAGATATGGAAACTCAAAATTTCGACCCGAAAAAAAAACCGACAGTGTTACCCCTTACGTTTTTTTTCGTTTTCGGGCGAAAAATCAAATTTCTCCAATCTTCTCAAAACTCTGGATTGTGATAGAGGGCCGCGAGACTTTGACCTGAGCGCAAAAATGGAGGCTCTAGACCCTTCCAGAGCTGAGATATGGAAACTCAAAATTTCGACCCGAAAAAAAACGACAGTGTTACCCCTTACGTTTTTTTTCGTTTTCGGGCGAAAAATCAAATTTCTCCAATCTTCTCAAAACTCTGGATTATGATAGAGGGCCGCGAGACTTTGACCTGAGCGGAAAAATGGAGGCTCTAGACCCTTCCAGAGCTGAGATATGGAAACTCAAAATTTCGACCCGAAAAAAAAAACGACAGTGTTACCCCTTACGTTTTTTTTCGTTTTCGGGCGAAAAATCAAGTTTCTCCAATCTTCTCAAAACTCTGGATTATGATAGAGGGCCGCGAGACTTTGACCTGAGCGCAAAAATGGAGGCTCTAGACCCTTCCAGAGCTGAGATATGGAAACTCAAAATTTCGACCCGAAAAAAAAACGACAGTGTTACCCCTTACGTTTTTTTTTCGTTTTCGGGCGAAAAATCTAAATTCTCCAATCTTCTCAAAACTCTGGATTATGATAGAGGGCGCGAGACTTTGACCTGAGCGCAAAAATGGAGGCTCTAGACCCTTCCAGAGCTGAGATATGGAAACTCAAAATTTCGACCCGAAAAAAAAAACGACAGTGTTACCCCTTACGTTTTTTTCCGTTTTCGGGCCAAAAATCAAGTTTCTCCAATCTTCTCAAAACTCTGGATTATGATAGAGGGCCGCGAGACTTTGACCTGAGCGCAAAAATGGAGGCTCTAGACCCTTCCAGAGCTGAGATATGGAAACTCAAAATTTCGACCCGAAAAAAAAACGACAGTGTTACCCCTTACGTTTTTTTTCATTTTCGGGCGACAAATCAAGTTTCTCCAATCTTCTCAAAACTCTGGATTATGATAGAGGGCCGCGAGACTTTGACCTGAGCGCAAAAATGGAGGCTCTAGACCCTTCCAGAGCTGAGATATGGAAACTCAAAATTTCGACCCGAAAAAAAAAACGACAGTGTTACCCCTTACGTTTTTTTTCATTTTCGGGTGAAAAATCAAGTTTCTCCAATCTTCTCAAAACTCTGGATTATGATAGAGGGCCGCGAGACTTTGACCTGAGCGCAAAAATGGAGGCTCTAGACCCTTCCAGAGCTGAGATATGGAAACTCAAAATTTCGACCCGAAAAAAAAACGACAGTGTTACCCCTTACGTTTTTTTTCATTTTCGGGCGAAAAATCAAGTTTCTCCAATCTTCTCAAAACTCTGGATTATGATAGAGGGCCGCAAGACTTTGACCTGAGCGCAAAAATGGAGGCTCTAGACCCTTCCAGAGCTGAGATATGGAAACTCAAAATTTCGACCCGAAAAAAAAACGACAGTCTTACCCCTTACGTTTTTTTTTCATTTTCGGGCGAAAAATCAAGTTTCTCCAATCTTCTCAAAACTCTGGATTATGATAGAGGGCCGCGAGACTTTGACCTGAGCGCAAAAATGGAGGCTCTAGACCCTTCCAGAGCTGAGAAATGGAAACTCAAAATTTCGACCCGAAAAAAAAACGACAGTGTTACCCCTTACGTTTTTTTCCATTTTCGGGCCAAAAATCAAGTTTCTCCAATCTTCTCAAAACTCTGGATTATGATAGAGGGCCGCAAGACTTTGACCTGAGCGCAAAAATGGAGGCTCTAGACCCTTCCAGAGCTGAGATATGGAAACTCAAAATTTCGACCCGAAAAAAAAAACGACAGTGTTACCCCTTATGTTTTTTTCCGTTTTCGGGCCAAAAATCAAGTTTCTCCAATCTTCTCAAAACTCTGGATTATGATAGAGGGCCGCGAGACTTTGACCTGAGCGCAAAAATGGAGGCTCTAGACCCTTCCAGCGCTGAGATATGGAAACTCAAAATTTCGACCCGAAAAAAAAAACGACAGTGTTACCCCTTACGTTTTTTTTCATTTTCGAGCGAAAAATCAAGTTTCTCCAATCTTCTCAAAACTCTGGATTATGATAGAGGGCCGCGAGACTTTGACCTGAGCGCAAAAATGGAGGCTCTAGACCCTTCCAGAGCTGAGATATGGAAACTCAAAATTTCGACCCGAAAAAAAAACGACAGTGTTACCCCTTACGTTTTTTTTCATTTTCGGGCGAAAAATCAAGTTTCTCCAATCTTCTCAAAACTCTGGATTATGATAGAGGGCCGCGAGACTTTGACCTGAGCGCAAAAATGGAGGCTCTAGACCCTTCCAGAGCTGAGATATGGAAACTCAAAATTTCGACCCGAAAAAAAAACGACAGTGTTACCCCTTACGTTTTTTTTCATTTTCGGGCGAAAAATCAAGTTTCTCCAATCTTCTCAAAACTCTGGATTATGATAGAGGGCCGCAAGACTTTGACCTGAGTGCAAAAATGGAGGCTCTAGACCCTTCCAGAGCTGAGATATGGAAACTCAAAATTTCGACCCGAAAAAAAAACGACAGTCTTACCCCTTACGTTTTTTTTTCATTTTCGGGCGAAAAATCAAGTTTCTCCAATCTTCTCAAAACTCTGGATTATGATAGAGGGCCGCGAGACTTTGACCTGAGCGCAAAAATGGAGGCTCTAGACCCTTCCAGAGCTGAGAAATGGAAACTCAAAATTTCGACCCGAAAAAAAAACGACAGTGTTACCCCTTACGTTTTTTTCCATTTTCGGGCCAAAAATCAAGTTTCTCCAATCTTCTCAAAACTCTGGATTATGATAGAGGGCCGCAAGACTTTGACCTGAGCGCAAAAATGGAGGCTCTAGACCCTTCCAGAGCTGAGATATGGAAACTCAAAATTTCGACCCGAAAAAAAAAACGACAGTGTTACCCCTTATGTTTTTTTCCGTTTTCGGGCCAAAAATCAAGTTTCTCCAATCTTCTCAAAACTCTGGATTATGATAGAGGGCCGCGAGACTTTGACCTGAGCGCAAAAATGGAGGCTCTAGACCCTTCCAGCGCTGAGATATGGAAACTCAAAATTTCGACCCGAAAAAAAAAACGACAGTGTTACCCCTTACGTTTTTTTTCATTTTCGGGCGAAAAATCAAGTTTCTCCAATCTTCTCAAAACTCTGGATTATGATAGAGGGCCGCGAGACTTTGACCTGAGCGCAAAAATGGAGGCTCTAGACCCTTCCAGAGCTGAGATATGGAAACTCAAAATTTCGACCCGAAAAAAAAACGACAGTGTTACCCCTTACGTTTTTTTTCATTTTCGGGCGAAAAATCAAGTTTCTCCAATCTTCTCAAAACTCTGGATTATGATAGAGGGCCGCGAGACTTTGACCTGAGCGCAAAAATGGAGGCTCTAGACCCTTCCAGAGCTGAGATATGGAAACTCAAAATTTCGACCCGAAAAAAAAACGACAGTGTTACCCCTTACGTTTTTTTTCATTTTCGGGCGAAAAATCAAGTTTCTCCAATCTTCTCAAAACTCTGGATTATGATAGAGGGCCGCAAGACTTTGACCTGAGCGCAAAAATGGAGGCTCTAGACCCTTCCAGAGCTGAGATATGGAAACTCAAAATTTCGACCCGAAAAAAAAACGACAGTCTTACCCCTTACGTTTTTTTTTCATTTTCGGGCGAAAAATCAAGTTTCTCCAATCTTCTCAAAACTCTGGATTATGATAGAGGGCCGCGAGACTTTGACCTGAGCGCAAAAATGGAGGCTCTAGACCCTTCCAGAGCTGAGAAATGGAAACTCAAAATTTCGACCCGAAAAAAAAACGACAGTGTTACCCCTTACGTTTTTTTCCATTTTCGGGTCAAAAATCAAGTTTCTCCAATCTTCTCAAAACTCTGGATTATGATAGAGGGCCGCAAGACTTTGACCTGAGCGCAAAAATTGAGGCTCTAGACCCTTCCAGAGCTGAGATATGGAAACTCAAAATTTCGACCCGAAAAAAAAAACGACAGTGTTACCCCTTATGTTTTTTTCCGTTTTCGGGCCAAAAATCAAGTTTCTCCAATCTTCTCAAAACTCTGGATTATGATAGAGGGCCGCGAGACTTTGACCTGAGCGCAAAAATGGAGGCTCTAGACCCTTCCAGCGCTGAGATATGGAAACTCAAAATTTCGACCCGAAAAAAAAAACGACAGTGTTACCCCTTACGTTTTTTTTCATTTTCGGGCGAAAAATCAAGTTTCTCCAATCTTCTCAAAACTCTGGATTATGATAGAGGGCCGCGAGACTTTGACCTGAGCGCAAAAATGGAGGCTCTAGACCCTTCCAGAGCTGAGATATGGAAACTCAAAATTTCGACCCGAAAAAAAAACGACAGTGTTACCCCTTACGTTTTTTTTCATTTTCGGGCGAAAAATCAAGTTTCTCCAATCTTCTCAAAACTCTGGATTATGATAGAGGGCCGCGAGACTTTGACCTGAGCGCAAAAATGGAGGCTCTAGACCCTTCCAGAGCTGAGATATGGAAACTCAAAATTTCGACCCGAAAAAAAAACGACAGTGTTACCCCTTACGTTTTTTTTCATTTTCGGGCGAAAAATCAAGTTTCTCCAATCTTCTCAAAACTCTGGATTATGATAGAGGGCCGCAAGACTTTGACCTGAGCGCAAAAATGGAGGCTCTAGACCCTTCCAGAGCTGAGATATGGAAACTCAAAATTTCGACCCGAAAAAAAAACGACAGTCTTACCCCTTACGTTTTTTTTTCATTTTCGGGCGAAAAATCAAGTTTCTCCAATCTTCTCAAAACTCTGGATTATGATAGAGGGCCGCGAGACTTTGACCTGAGCGCAAAAATGGAGGCTCTAGACCCTTCCAGAGCTGAGAAATGGAAACTCAAAATTTCGACCCGAAAAAAAAACGACAGTGTTACCCCTTACGTTTTTTTCCATTTTCGGGCCAAAAATCAAGTTTCTCCAATCTTCTCAAAACTCTGGATTATGATAGAGGGCCGCAAGACTTTGACCTGAGCGCAAAAATGGAGGCTCTAGACCCTTCCAGAGCTGAGATATGGAAACTCAAAATTTCGACCCGAAAAAAAAAACGACAGTGTTACCCCTTATGTTTTTTTCCGTTTTCGGGCCAAAAATCAAGTTTCTCCAATCTTCTCAAAACTCTGGATTATGATAGAGGGCCGCGAGACTTTGACCTGAGCGCAAAAATGGAGGCTCTAGACCCTTCCAGCGCTGAGATATGGAAACTCAAAATTTCGACCCGAAAAAAAAAACGACAGTGTTACCCCTTACGTTTTTTTTCATTTTCGGGCGAAAAATCAAGTTTCTCCAATCTTCTCAAAACTCTGGATTATGATAGAGGGCCGCGAGACTTTGACCTGAGCGCAAAAATGGAGGCTCTAGACCCTTCCAGAGCTGAGATATGGAAACTCAAAATTTCGACCCGAAAAAAAAACGACAGTGTTACCCCTTACGTTTTTTTTCATTTTCGGGCGAAAAATCAAGTTTCTCCAATCTTCTCAAAACTCTGGATTATGATAGAGGGCCGCGAGACTTTGACCTGAGCGCAAAAATGGAGGCTCTAGACCCTTCCAGAGCTGAGATATGGAAACTCAAAATTTCGACCCGAAAAAAAAAACGACAGTGTTACCCCTTACGTTTTTTTTCATTTTCGGGTGAAAAATCAAGTTTCTCCAATCTTCTCAAAACTCTGGATTATGATAGAGGGCCGCGAGACTTTGACCTGAGCGCAAAAATGGAGGCTCTAGACCCTTCCAGAGCTGAGATATGGAAACTCAAAATTTCGACCCGAAAAAAAAAACGACAGTGTTACCCCTTACGTTTTTTTTCGTTTTCGGGCGAAAAATCTAAATTCTCCAATCTTCTCAAAACTCTGGATTATGATAGAGGGCGCGAGACTTTGACCTGAGCGCAAAAATGGAGGCTCTAGACCCTTCCAGAGCTGAGATATGGAAACTCAAAATTTCGACCTGAAAAAAAAACGACAGTGTTACCCCTTACGTTTTTTTTCGTTTTCGGGCGAAAAATCAAGTTTCTCCAATCTTCTCAAAACTCTGGATTATGATAGAGGGCCGCGAGACTTTGACCTGAGCGCAAAAATGGAGGCTCTAGACCCTTCCAGAGCTGAGATATGGAAACTCAAAATTTCGACCCGAAAAAAAAACCGACAGTGTTACCCCTTACGTTTTTTTTCGTTTTCGGGCGAAAAATCAAATTTCTCCAATCTTCTCAAAACTCTGGATTGTGATAGAGGGCCGCGAGACTTTGACCTGAGCGCAAAAATGGAGGCTCTAGACCCTTCCAGAGCTGAGATATGGAAACTCAAAATTTCGACCCGAAAAAAAAACGACAGTGTTACCCCTTACGTTTTTTTTCGTTTTCGGGCGAAAAATCAAATTTCTCCAATCTTCTCAAAACTCTGGATTATGATAGAGGGCCGCGAGACTTTGACCTGAGCGGAAAAATGGAGGCTCTAGACCCTTCCAGAGCTGAGATATGGAAACTCAAAATTTCGACCCGAAAAAAAAAACGACAGTGTTACCCCTTACGTTTTTTTTCGTTTTCGGGCGAAAAATCAAGTTTCTCCAATCTTCTCAAAACTCTGGATTATGATAGAGGGCCGCGAGACTTTGACCTGAGCGCAAAAATGGAGGCTCTAGACCCTTCCAGAGCTGAGATATGGAAACTCAAAATTTCGACCCGAAAAAAAAACGACAGTGTTACCCCTTACGTTTTTTTTTCGTTTTCGGGCGAAAAATCTAAATTCTCCAATCTTCTCAAAACTCTGGATTATGATAGAGGGCGCGAGACTTTGACCTGAGCGCAAAAATGGAGGCTCTAGACCCTTCCAGAGCTGAGATATGGAAACTCAAAATTTCGACCCGAAAAAAAAACGACAGTGTTACCCCTTACGTTTTTTTTCCGTTTTCGGGCCAAAAATCAAGTTTCTCCAATCTTCTCAAAACTCTGGATTATGATAGAGGGCCGCGAGACTTTGACCTGAGCGCAAAAATGGAGGCTCTAGACCCTTCCAGAGCTGAGATATGGAAACTCAAAATTTCGACCCGAAAAAAAAACGACAGTGTTACCCCTTACGTTTTTTTTCATTTTCGGGCGAAAAATCAAGTTTCTCCAATCTTCTCAAAACTCTGGATTATGATAGAGGGCCGCGAGACTTTGACCTGAGCGCAAAAATGGAGGCTCTAGACCCTTCCAGAGCTGAGATATGGAAACTCAAAATTTCGACCCGAAAAAAAAAACGACAGTGTTACCCCTTACGTTTTTTTTCATTTTCGGGTGAAAAATCAAGTTTCTCCAATCTTCTCAAAACTCTGGATTATGATAGAGGGCCGCGAGACTTTGACCTGAGCGCAAAAATGGAGGCTCTAGACCCTTCCAGAGCTGAGATATGGAAACTCAAAATTTCGACCCGAAAAAAAAACGACAGTGTTACCCCTTACATTTTTTTTCATTTTCGGGCGAAAAATCAAGTTTCTCCAATCTTCTCAAAACTCTGGATTATGATAGAGGGCCGCGAGACTTTGACCTGAGCGCAAAAATGGAGGCTCTAGACCCTTCCAGAGCTGAGATATGGAAACTCAAAATTTCGACCCGAAAAAAAAACGACAGTGTTACCCCTTACGTTTTTTTCCGTTTTCGGGCCAAAAATCAAGTTTCTCCAATCTTCTCAAAACTCTGGATTATGATAGAGGGCCGCGAGACTTTGACCTGAGCGCAAAAATGGAGGCTCTAGACCCTTCCAGAGCTGAGATATGGCAACTCAAAATTTCGACCCGAAAAAAAAACGACAGTGTTACCCCTTACGTTTTTTTTCATTTTCGGGCGAAAAATCAAGTTTCTCCAATCTTCTCAAAACTCTGGATTATGATAGAGGGCCGCGAGACTTTGACCTGAGCGCAAAAATGGAGGCTCTAGACCCTTCCAGAGCTGAGATATGGAAACTCAAAATTTCGACCCGAAAAAAAAAACGACAGTGTTACCCCTTACGTTTTTTTTCATTTTCGGGTGAAAAATCAAGTTTCTCCAATCTTCTCAAAACTCTGGATTATGATAGAGGGCCGCGAGACTTTGACCTGAGCGCAAAAATGGAGGCTCTAGACCCTTCCAGAGCTGAGATATGGAAACTCAAAATTTCGACCCGAAAAAAAAACGACAGTGTTACCCCTTACGTTTTTTTTCATTTTCGGGCGAAAAATCAAGTTTCTCCAATCTTCTCAAAACTCTGGATTATGATAGAGGGCCGCGAGACTTTGACCTGAGCGCAAAAATGGAGGCTCTAGACCCTTCCAGAGCTGAGATATGGAAACTCAAAATTTCAACCCGAAAAAAAAACGACAGTCTTACCCCTTACGTTTTTTTTTCATTTTCGGGCGAAAAATCAAGTTTCTCCAATCTTCTCAAAACTCTGGATTATGATAGAGGGCCGCGAGACTTTGACCTGAGCGCAAAAATGGAGGCTCTAGACCCTTCCAGAGCTGAGAAATGGAAACTCAAAATTTCGACCCGAAAAAAAAACGACAGTGTTACCCCTTACGTTTTTTTCCATTTTCGGGCCAAAAATCAAGTTTCTCCAATCTTCTCAAAACTCTGGATTATGATAGAGGGCCGCAAGACTTTGACCTGAGCGCAAAAATGGAGGCTCTAGACCCTTCCAGAGCTGAGATATGGAAACTCAAAATTTCGACCCGAAAAAAAAACGACAGTGTTACCCCTTACGTTTTTTTTCATTTTCGGGCGAAAAATCAAGTTTCTCCAATCTTCTCAAAACTCTGGATTATGATAGAGGGCCGCGAGACTTTGACCTGAGCGCAAAAATGGAGGCTCTAGACCCTTCCAGAGCTGAGATATGGAAACTCAAAATTTCGACCCGAAAAAAAAACGACAGTCTTACCCCTTACGTTTTTTTTTCATTTTCGGGCGAAAAATCAAGTTTCTCCAATCTTCTCAAAACTCTGGATTATGATAGAGGGCCGCGAGACTTTGACCTGAGCGCAAAAATGGAGGCTCTAGACCCTTCCAGAGCTGAGAAATGGAAACTCAAAATTTCGACCCGAAAAAAAAACGACAGTGTTACCCCTTACGTTTTTTTCCGTTTTCGGGCCAAAAATCAAGTTTCTCCAATCTTCTCAAAACTCTGGATTATGATAGAGGGCCGCGAGACTTTGACCTGAGCGCAAAAATGGAGGCTCTAGACCCTTCCAGCGCTGAGATATGGAAACTCAAAATTTCGACCCGAAAAAAAAACGACAGTGTTACCCCTTACGTTTTTTTTCATTTTCGGGCGAAAAATCAAGTTTCTCCAATCTTCTCAAAACTCTGGATTATGATAGAGGGCCGCGAGACTTTGACCTGAGCGCAAAAATGGAGGCTCTAGACCCTTCCAGAGCTGAGAAATGGAAACTCAAAATTTCGACCCGAAAAAAAAACGACAGTGTTACCCCTTACGTTTTTTTCCATTTTCGGGCCAAAAATCAAGTTTCTCCAATCTTCTCAAAACTCTGGATTATTATAGAGGGCCGCGAGACTTTGACCTGAGCGCAAAAATGAAGGCTCTAGACCCTTCCAGAGCTGAGATATGGAAACTCAAAATTTCGACCCGAAAAAAAAACGACAGTGTTACCCCTTACGTTTTTTTTCATTTTCGGGCGAAAAATCAAGTTTATCCAATCTTCTCAAAACTCTGGATTATGATAGAGGGCCGCGAGACTTTGACCTGAGCGCAAAAATGGAGGCTCTAGACCCTTCCAGAGCTGAGATATGGAAACTCAAAATTTCGACCCGAAAAAAAAACGACAGTGTTACCCCTTACGTTTTTTTTTCATTTTCGGGCGAAAAATCAAGTTTATCCAATCTTCTCAAAACTCTGGATTATAATAGAGGGCCGCGAGACTTTGACCTGAGCGCAAAAATGGAGGCTCTAGACCCTTCCAGAGCTGAGATATGGAAACTCAAAATTTCGACCCGAAAAAAAAACGACAGTGTTACCCCTTACGTTTTTTTCCATTTTCGGGCCAAAAATCAAGTTTCTCCAATCTTCTCAAAACTCTGGATTATGATAGAGGGCCGCGAGACTTTGACCTGAGCGCAAAAATGGAGGCTCTAGACCCTTCCAGAGCTGAGATATGGAAACTCAAAATTTCGACCCGAAAAAAAAACGACAGTGTTACCCCTTATGTTTTTTTCCGTTTTCTGGCCAAAAATCAAGTTTCTCCAATCTTCTCAAAACTCTGGATTATGATAGAGGGCCGCGAGACTTTGACCTGAGCGCAAAAATGGAGGCTCTAGACCCTTCCAGAGCTGAGATATGGAAACTCAAAATTTCGACCCGAAAAAAAAACGACAGTGTTACCCCTTACGTTTTTTTTCCGTTTTCGGGCGAAAAATCAAGTTTCTCCAATCTTCTCAAAACTCTGGATTATGATAGAGGGCCGCGAGACTTTGACCTGAGCGCAAAAATGGAGGCTCTAGACCCTTCCAGAGCTGAGATATGGAAACTCAAAATTTCGACCCGAAAAAAAAACGACAGTGTTACCCCTTACGTTTTTTTCCGTTTTCGGGCCAAAAATCAAGTTTCTCCAATCTTCTCAAAACTCTGGATTATGATAGAGGGCCGCGAGACTTTGACCTGAGCGCAAAAATGGAGGCTCTAGACCCTTCCAGAGCTGAGATATGGAAACTCAAAATTTCGACCCGAAAAAAAAACGACAGTGTTACCCCTTACGTTTTTTTTCCGTTTTCGGGCGAAAAATCAAGTTTCTCCAATCTTCTCAAAACTCTGGATTATGATAGAGGGCCGCGAGACTTTGACCTGAGCGCAAAAATGGAGGCTCTAGACCCTTCCAGAGCTGAGATATGGAAACTCAAAATTTCGACCCGAAAAAAAAACGACAGTGTTACCCCTTACGTTTTTTTTCATTTTCGGGCGAAAAATCAAGTTTCTCCAATCTTCTCAAAACTCTGGATTATGATAGAGGGCCGCGAGACTTTGACCTGAGCGCAAAAATGGAGGCTCTAGACCCTTCCAGAGCTGAGATATGGAAACTCAAAATTTCGACCCGAAAAAAAAACGACAGTCTTACCCCTTACGTTTTTTTTTCATTTTCGGGCGAAAAATCAAGTTTCTCCAATCTTCTCAAAACTCTGGATTATGATAGAGGGCCGCGAGACTTTGACCTGAGCGCAAAAATGGAGGCTCTAGACCCTTCCAGAGCTGAGATATGGAAACTCAAAATTTCGACCCGAAAAAAAAACGACAGTCTTACCCCTTACGTTTTTTTTTCATTTTCGGGCGAAAAATCAAGTTTCTCCAATCTTCTCAAAACTCTGGATTATGATAGAGGGCCGCGAGACTTTGACCTGAGCGCAAAAATGGAGGCTCTAGACCCTTCCAGAGCTGAGAAATGGAAACTCAAAATTTCGACCCGAAAAAAAAACGACAGTGTTACCCCTTACGTTTTTTTCCATTTTCGGGCCAAAAATCAAGTTTCTCCAATCTTCTCAAAACTCTGGATTATGATAGAGGGCCGCAAGACTTTGACCTGAGCGCAAAAATGGAGGCTCTAGACCCTTCCAGAGCTGAGATATGGAAACTCAAAATTTCGACCCGAAAAAAAAAACGACAGTGTTACCCCTTATGTTTTTTTCCGTTTTCGGGCCAAAAATCAAGTTTCTCCAATCTTCTCAAAACTCTGGATTATGATAGAGGGCCGCGAGACTTTGACCTGAGCGCAAAAATGGAGGCTCTAGACCCTTCCAGCGCTGAGATATGGAAACTCAAAATTTCGACCCGAAAAAAAAAACGACAGTGTTACCCCTTACGTTTTTTTTCATTTTCGGGCGAAAAATCAAGTTTCTCCAATCTTCTCAAAACTCTGGATTATGATAGAGGGCCGCGAGACTTTGACCTGAGCGCAAAAATGGAGGCTCTAGACCCTTCCAGAGCTGAGATATGGAAACTCAAAATTTCGACCCGAAAAAAAAACGACAGTGTTACCCCTTACGTTTTTTTTCATTTTCGGGCGAAAAATCAAGTTTCTCCAATCTTCTCAAAACTCTGGATTATGATAGAGGGCCGCGAGACTTTGACCTGAGCGCAAAAATGGAGGCTCTAGACCCTTCCAGAGCTGAGATATGGAAACTCAAAATTTCGACCCGAAAAAAAAAACGACAGTGTTACCCCTTACGTTTTTTTTCATTTTCGGGTGAAAAATCAAGTTTCTCCAATCTTCTCAAAACTCTGGATTATGATAGAGGGCCGCGAGACTTTGACCTGAGCGCAAAAATGGAGGCTCTAGACCCTTCCAGAGCTGAGATATGGAAACTCAAAATTTCGACCCGAAAAAAAAAACGACAGTGTTACCCCTTACGTTTTTTTTCGTTTTCGGGCGAAAAATCTAAATTCTCCAATCTTCTCAAAACTCTGGATTATGATAGAGGGCGCGAGACTTTGACCTGAGCGCAAAAATGGAGGCTCTAGACCCTTCCAGAGCTGAGATATGGAAACTCAAAATTTCGACCTGAAAAAAAAACGACAGTGTTACCCCTTACGTTTTTTTTCGTTTTCGGGCGAAAAATCAAGTTTCTCCAATCTTCTCAAAACTCTGGATTATGATAGAGGGCCGCGAGACTTTGACCTGAGCGCAAAAATGGAGGCTCTAGACCCTTCCAGAGCTGAGATATGGAAACTCAAAATTTCGACCCGAAAAAAAAACCGACAGTGTTACCCCTTACGTTTTTTTTCGTTTTCGGGCGAAAAATCAAATTTCTCCAATCTTCTCAAAACTCTGGATTGTGATAGAGGGCCGCGAGACTTTGACCTGAGCGCAAAAATGGAGGCTCTAGACCCTTCCAGAGCTGAGATATGGAAACTCAAAATTTCGACCCGAAAAAAAAACGACAGTGTTACCCCTTACGTTTTTTTTCGTTTTCGGGCGAAAAATCAAATTTCTCCAATCTTCTCAAAACTCTGGATTATGATAGAGGGCCGCGAGACTTTGACCTGAGCGGAAAAATGGAGGCTCTAGACCCTTCCAGAGCTGAGATATGGAAACTCAAAATTTCGACCCGAAAAAAAAAACGACAGTGTTACCCCTTACGTTTTTTTTCGTTTTCGGGCGAAAAATCAAGTTTCTCCAATCTTCTCAAAACTCTGGATTATGATAGAGGGCCGCGAGACTTTGACCTGAGCGCAAAAATGGAGGCTCTAGACCCTTCCAGAGCTGAGATATGGAAACTCAAAATTTCGACCCGAAAAAAAAACGACAGTGTTACCCCTTACGTTTTTTTTTCGTTTTCGGGCGAAAAATCTAAATTCTCCAATCTTCTCAAAACTCTGGATTATGATAGAGGGCGCGAGACTTTGACCTGAGCGCAAAAATGGAGGCTCTAGACCCTTCCAGAGCTGAGATATGGAAACTCAAAATTTCGACCCGAAAAAAAAACGACAGTGTTACCCCTTACGTTTTTTTTCCGTTTTCGGGCCAAAAATCAAGTTTCTCCAATCTTCTCAAAACTCTGGATTATGATAGAGGGCCGCGAGACTTTGACCTGAGCGCAAAAATGGAGGCTCTAGACCCTTCCAGAGCTGAGATATGGAAACTCAAAATTTCGACCCGAAAAAAAAACGACAGTGTTACCCCTTACGTTTTTTTTCATTTTCGGGCGAAAAATCAAGTTTCTCCAATCTTCTCAAAACTCTGGATTATGATAGAGGGCCGCGAGACTTTGACCTGAGCGCAAAAATGGAGGCTCTAGACCCTTCCAGAGCTGAGATATGGAAACTCAAAATTTCGACCCGAAAAAAAAAACGACAGTGTTACCCCTTACGTTTTTTTTCATTTTCGGGTGAAAAATCAAGTTTCTCCAATCTTCTCAAAACTCTGGATTATGATAGAGGGCCGCGAGACTTTGACCTGAGCGCAAAAATGGAGGCTCTAGACCCTTCCAGAGCTGAGATATGGAAACTCAAAATTTCGACCCGAAAAAAAAACGACAGTGTTACCCCTTACATTTTTTTTCATTTTCGGGCGAAAAATCAAGTTTCTCCAATCTTCTCAAAACTCTGGATTATGATAGAGGGCCGCGAGACTTTGACCTGAGCGCAAAAATGGAGGCTCTAGACCCTTCCAGAGCTGAGATATGGAAACTCAAAATTTCGACCCGAAAAAAAAACGACAGTGTTACCCCTTACGTTTTTTTCCGTTTTCGGGCCAAAAATCAAGTTTCTCCAATCTTCTCAAAACTCTGGATTATGATAGAGGGCCGCGAGACTTTGACCTGAGCGCAAAAATGGAGGCTCTAGACCCTTCCAGAGCTGAGATATGGCAACTCAAAATTTCGACCCGAAAAAAAAACGACAGTGTTACCCCTTACGTTTTTTTTCATTTTCGGGCGAAAAATCAAGTTTCTCCAATCTTCTCAAAACTCTGGATTATGATAGAGGGCCGCGAGACTTTGACCTGAGCGCAAAAATGGAGGCTCTAGACCCTTCCAGAGCTGAGATATGGAAACTCAAAATTTCGACCCGAAAAAAAAAACGACAGTGTTACCCCTTACGTTTTTTTTCATTTTCGGGTGAAAAATCAAGTTTCTCCAATCTTCTCAAAACTCTGGATTATGATAGAGGGCCGCGAGACTTTGACCTGAGCGCAAAAATGGAGGCTCTAGACCCTTCCAGAGCTGAGATATGGAAACTCAAAATTTCGACCCGAAAAAAAAACGACAGTGTTACCCCTTACGTTTTTTTTCATTTTCGGGCGAAAAATCAAGTTTCTCCAATCTTCTCAAAACTCTGGATTATGATAGAGGGCCGCGAGACTTTGACCTGAGCGCAAAAATGGAGGCTCTAGACCCTTCCAGAGCTGAGATATGGAAACTCAAAATTTCAACCCGAAAAAAAAACGACAGTCTTACCCCTTACGTTTTTTTTTCATTTTCGGGCGAAAAATCAAGTTTCTCCAATCTTCTCAAAACTCTGGATTATGATAGAGGGCCGCGAGACTTTGACCTGAGCGCAAAAATGGAGGCTCTAGACCCTTCCAGAGCTGAGAAATGGAAACTCAAAATTTCGACCCGAAAAAAAAACGACAGTGTTACCCCTTACGTTTTTTTCCATTTTCGGGCCAAAAATCAAGTTTCTCCAATCTTCTCAAAACTCTGGATTATGATAGAGGGCCGCAAGACTTTGACCTGAGCGCAAAAATGGAGGCTCTAGACCCTTCCAGAGCTGAGATATGGAAACTCAAAATTTCGACCCGAAAAAAAAAACGACAGTGTTACCCCTTATGTTTTTTTCCGTTTTCGGGCCAAAAATCAAGTTTCTCCAATCTTCTCAAAACTCTGGATTATGATAGAGGGCCGCGAGACTTTGACCTGAGCGCAAAAATGGAGGCTCTAGACCCTTCCAGCGCTGAGATATGGAAACTCAAAATTTCGACCCGAAAAAAAAACGACAGTGTTACCCCTTACGTTTTTTTTCATTTTCGGGCGAAAAATCAAGTTTCTCCAATCTTCTCAAAACTCTGGATTATGATAGAGGGCCGCGAGACTTTGACCTGAGCGCAAAAATGGAGGCTCTAGACCCTTCCAGAGCTGAGATATGGAAACTCAAAATTTCGACCCGAAAAAAAAACGACAGTGTTACCCCTTACGTTTTTTTTCATTTTCGGGCGAAAAATCAAGTTTCTCCAATCTTCTCAAAACTCTGGATTATGATAGAGGGCCGCGAGACTTTGACCTGAGCGCAAAAATGGAGGCTCTAGACCCTTCCAGAGCTGAGATATGGAAACTCAAAATTTCGACCCGAAAAAAAAACGACAGTCTTACCCCTTACGTTTTTTTTTCATTTTCGGGCGAAAAATCAAGTTTCTCCAATCTTCTCAAAACTCTGGATTATGATAGAGGGCCGCGAGACTTTGACCTGAGCGCAAAAATGGAGGCTCTAGACCCTTCCAGAGCTGAGAAATGGAAACTCAAAATTTCGACCCGAAAAAAAAACGACAGTGTTACCCCTTACGTTTTTTTCCATTTTCGGGCCAAAAATCAAGTTTCTCCAATCTTCTCAAAACTCTGGATTATGATAGAGGGCCGCGAGACTTTGACCTGAGCGCAAAAATGGAGGCTCTAGACCCTTCCAGAGCTGAGATATGGAAACTCAAAATTTCGACCCGAAAAAAAAAACGACAGTGTTACCCCTTATGTTTTTTTCCGTTTTCGGGCCAAAAATCAAGTTTCTCCAATCTTCTCAAAACTCTGGATTATGATAGAGGGCCGCGAGACTTTGACCTGAGCGCAAAAATGGAGGCTCTAGACCCTTCCAGCGCTGAGATATGGAAACTCAAAATTTCGACCCGAAAAAAAAACGACAGTGTTACCCCTTACGTTTTTTTTCATTTTCGGGCGAAAAATCAAGTTTCTCCAATCTTCTCAAAACTCTGGATTATGATAGAGGGCCGCGAGACTTTGACCTGAGCGCAAAAATGGAGGCTCTAGACCCTTCCAGAGCTGAGAAATGGAAACTCAAAATTTCGACCCGAAAAAAAAACGACAGTGTTACCCCTTACGTTTTTTTCCATTTTCGGGCCAAAAATCAAGTTTCTCCAATCTTCTCAAAACTCTGGATTATTATAGAGGGCCGCGAGACTTTGACCTGAGCGCAAAAATGAAGGCTCTAGACCCTTCCAGAGCTGAGATATGGAAACTCAAAATTTCGACCCGAAAAAAAAACGACAGTGTTACCCCTTACGTTTTTTTTCATTTTCGGGCGAAAAATCAAGTTTATCCAATCTTCTCAAAACTCTGGATTATGATAGAGGGCCGCGAGACTTTGACCTGAGCGCAAAAATGGAGGCTCTAGACCCTTCCAGAGCTGAGATATGGAAACTCAAAATTTCGACCCGAAAAAAAAACGACAGTGTTACCCCTTACGTTTTTTTTTCATTTTCGGGCGAAAAATCAAGTTTATCCAATCTTCTCAAAACTCTGGATTATAATAGAGGGCCGCGAGACTTTGACCTGAGCGCAAAAATGGAGGCTCTAGACCCTTCCAGAGCTGAGATATGGAAACTCAAAATTTCGACCCGAAAAAAAAACGACAGTGTTACCCCTTACGTTTTTTTCCATTTTCGGGCCAAAAATCAAGTTTCTCCAATCTTCTCAAAACTCTGGATTATGATAGAGGGCCGCGAGACTTTGACCTGAGCGCAAAAATGGAGGCTCTAGACCCTTCCAGAGCTGAGATATGGAAACTCAAAATTTCGACCCGAAAAAAAAACGACAGTGTTACCCCTTATGTTTTTTTCCGTTTTCGGGCCAAAAATCAAGTTTCTCCAATCTTCTCAAAACTCTGGATTATGATAGAGGGCCGCGAGACTTTGACCTGAGCGCAAAAATGGAGGCTCTAGACCCTTCCAGAGCTGAGATATGGAAACTCAAAATTTCGACCCGAAAAAAAAACGACAGTGTTACCCCTTACGTTTTTTTTCCGTTTTCGGGCGAAAAATCAAGTTTCTCCAATCTTCTCAAAACTCTGGATTATGATAGAGGGCCGCGAGACTTTGACCTGAGCGCAAAAATGGAGGCTCTAGACCCTTCCAGAGCTGAGATATGGAAACTCAAAATTTCGACCCGAAAAAAAAACGACAGTGTTACCCCTTACGTTTTTTTCCGTTTTCGGGCCAAAAATCAAGTTTCTCCAATCTTCTCAAAACTCTGGATTATGATAGAGGGCCGCGAGACTTTGACCTGAGCGCAAAAATGGAGGCTCTAGACCCTTCCAGAGCTGAGATATGGAAACTCAAAATTTCGACCCGAAAAAAAAACGACAGTGTTACCCCTTACGTTTTTTTTCCGTTTTCGGGCGAAAAATCAAGTTTCTCCAATCTTCTCAAAACTCTGGATTATGATAGAGGGCCGCGAGACTTTGACCTGAGCGCAAAAATGGAGGCTCTAGACCCTTCCAGAGCTGAGATATGGAAACTCAAAATTTCGACCCGAAAAAAAAACGACAGTGTTACCCCTTACGTTTTTTTTCATTTTCGGGCGAAAAATCAAGTTTCTCCAATCTTCTCAAAACTCTGGATTATGATAGAGGGCCGCGAGACTTTGACCTGAGCGCAAAAATGGAGGCTCTAGACCCTTCCAGAGCTGAGATATGGAAACTCAAAATTTCGACCCGAAAAAAAAACGACAGTCTTACCCCTTACGTTTTTTTTTCATTTTCGGGCGAAAAATCAAGTTTCTCCAATCTTCTCAAAACTCTGGATTATGATAGAGGGCCGCGAGACTTTGACCTGAGCGCAAAAATGGAGGCTCTAGACCCTTCCAGAGCTGAGAAATGGAAACTCAAAATTTCGACCCGAAAAAAAAAACGACAGTGTTACCCCTTACGTTTTTTTCCATTTTCGGGCCAAAAATCAAGTTTCTCCAATCTTCTCAAAACTCTGGATTATGATAGAGGGCCGCGAGACTTTGACCTGAGCGCAAAAATGGAGGCTCTAGACCCTTCCAGAGCTGAGATATGGAAACTCAAAATTTCGACCCGAAAAAAAAACGACAGTGTTACCCCTTACGTTTTTTTTCATTTTCGGGCGAAAAATCAAGTTTCTCCAATCTTCTCAAAACTCTGGATTATGATAGAGGGCCTCGAGACTTTGACCTGAGCGCAAAAATGGAGGCTCTAGACCCTTCCAGAGCTGAGATATGGAAACTCAAAACTTCGACCCGAAAAAAAAACGACAGTGTTACCCCTTACGTTTTTTTCCGTTTTCGGGCCAAAAATCAAGTTTCTCCAATCTTCTCAAAACTCTGGATTATGATAGAGGGCCGCGAGACTTTGACCTGAGCGCAAAAATGGAGGCTCTAGACCCTTCCAGAGCTGAGATATGGAAACTCAAAATTTCGACCCGAAAAAAAAAACGACAGTGTTACCCCTTACGTTTTTTTTCATTTTCGGGCGAAAAATCAAGTTTCTCCAATCTTCTCAAAACTCTGGATTATGATAGAGGGCCGCGAGACTTTGACCTGAGCGCAAAAATGGAGGCTCTAGACCCTTCCAGAGCTGAGATATGGAAACTCAAAATTTCGACCCGAAAAAAAAACGACAGTCTTACCCCTTACGTTTTTTTTCATTTTCGGGCGAAAAATCAAGTTTCTCCAATCTTCTCAAAACTCTGGATTATGATAGAGGGCCGCGAGACTTTGACCTGAGCGCAAAAATGGAGGCTCTAGACCCTTCCAGAGCTGAGATGTGGAAACTCAAAATTTCGACCCGAAAAAAAAACGACAGTCTTACCCCTTACGTTTTTTTTTCATTTTCGGGCGAAAAATCAAGTTTCTCCAATCTTCTCAAAACTCTGGATTATGATAGAGGGCCGCGAGACTTTGACCTGAGCGCAAAAATGGAGGCTCTAGACCCTTCCAGAGCTGAGAAATGGAAACTCAAAATTTCGACCCGAAAAAAAAACGACAGTGTTACCCCTTACGTTTTTTTCCATTTTCGGGCGAAAAATCAAGTTTCTCCAATCTTCTCAAAACTCTGGATTATGATAGAGGGCCGCGAGACTTTGACCTGAGCGCAAAAATGGAGGCTCTAGACCCTTCCAGAGCTGAGATATGGAAACTCAAAATTTCGACCCGAAAAAAAAACGACAGTCTTACCCCTTACGTTTTTTTTTCATTTTCGGGCGAAAAATCAAGTTTCTCCAATCTTCTCAAAACTCTGGATTATGATAGAGGGCCGCGAGACTTTGACCTGAGCGCAAAAATGGAGGCTCTAGACCCTTCCAGAGCTGAGAAATGGAAACTCAAAATTTCGACCCGAAAAAAAAACGACAGTGTTACCCCTTACGTTTTTTTCAATTTTCGGGCCAAAAATCAAGTTTCTCCAATCTTCTCAAAACTCTGGATTATGATAGAGGGCCGCGAGACTTTGACCTGAGCGCAAAAATGGAGGCTCTAGACCCTTCCAGAGCTGAGATATGGAAACTCAAAATTTCGACCCGAAAAAAAAACGACAGTGTTACCCCTTACGTTTTTTTTTCATTTTCGGGCGAAAAATCAAGTTTCTCCAATCTTCTCAAAACTCTGGATTATGATAGAGGGCCGCGAGACTTTGACCTGAGCGCAAAAATGGAGGCTCTAGACCCTTCCAGAGCTGAGATATGGAAACTCAAAATTTCGACCCGAAAAAAAAACGACAGTGTTACCCCTTACGTTTTTTTTCGTTTTCGGGCGAAAAATCAAGTTTCTCCAATCTTCTCAAAACTCTGGATTATGATAGAGGGCCGCGAGACTTTGACCTGAGCGCAAAAATGGAGGCTCTAGACCCTTCCAGAGCTGAGATATGGAAACTCAAAATTTCGACCCGAAAAAAAAACGACAGTGTTACCCCTTACGTTTTTTTTCATTTTCGGGCGAAAAATCAAGTTTCTCCAATCTTCTCAAAACTCTGGATTATGATAGAGGGCCGCGAGACTTTGACCTGAGCGCAAAAATGGAGGCTCTAGACCCTTCCAGAGCTGAGATATGGAAACTCAAAATTTCGACCCGAAAAAAAAACGACAGTCTTACCCCTTACGTTTTTTTTTCATTTTCGGGCGAAAAATCAAGTTTCTCCAATCTTCTCAAAACTCTGGATTATGATAGAGGGCCGCGAGACTTTGACCTGAGCGCAAAAATGGAGGCTCTAGACCCTTCCAGAGCTGAGAAATGGAAACTCAAAATTTCGACCCGAAAAAAAAACGACAGTGTTACCCCTTACGTTTTTTTCCATTTTCGGGCCAAAAATCAAGTTTCTCCAATCTTCTCAAAACTCTGGATTATGATAGAGGGCCGCGAGACTTTGACCTGAGCGCAAAAATGGAGGCTCTAGACCCTTCCAGAGCTGAGATATGGAAACTCAAAATTTCGACCCGAAAAAAAAAACGACAGTGTTACCCCTTATGTTTTTTTCCGTTTTCGGGCCAAAAATCAAGTTTCTCCAATCTTCTCAAAACTCTGGATTATGATAGAGGGCCGCGAGACTTTGACCTGAGCGCAAAAATGGAGGCTCTAGACCCTTCCAGCGCTGAGATATGGAAACTCAAAATTTCGACCCGAAAAAAAAACGACAGTGTTACCCCTTACGTTTTTTTTCATTTTCGGGCGAAAAATCAAGTTTCTCCAATCTTCTCAAAACTCTGGATTATGATAGAGGGCCGCGAGACTTTGACCTGAGCGCAAAAATGGAGGCTCTAGACCCTTCCAGAGCTGAGATATGGAAACTCAAAATTTCGACCCGAAAAAAAAAAACGACAGTGTTACCCCTTACGTTTTTTTTCATTTTCGGGTGAAAAATCAAGTTTCTCCAATCTTCTCAAAACTCTGGATTATGATAGAGGGCCGCGAGACTTTGACCTGAGCGCAAAAATGGAGGCTCTAGACCCTTCCAGAGCTGAGATATGGAAACTCAAAATTTCGACCCGAAAAAAAAACGACAGTGTTACCCCTTACGTTTTTTTTCATTTTCGGGCGAAAAATCAAGTTTCTCCAATCTTCTCAAAACTCTGGATTATGATAGAGGGCCGCGAGACTTTGACCTGAGCGCAAAAATGGAGGCTCTAGACCCTTCCAGAGCTGAGATATGGAAACTCAAAATTTCGACCCGAAAAAAAAAACGACAGTGTTACCCCTTACGTTTTTTTTCATTTTCGGGTGAAAAATCAAGTTTCTCCAATCTTCTCAAAACTCTGGATTATGATAGAGGGCCGCGAGACTTTGACCTGAGCGCAAAAATGGAGGCTCTAGACCCTTCCAGAGCTGAGATATGGAAACTCAAAATTTCGACCCGAAAAAAAAACGACAGTGTTACCCCTTACGTTTTTTTTCATTTTCGGGCGAAAAATCAAGTTTCTCCAATCTTCTCAAAACTCTGGATTATGATAGAGGGCCGCGAGACTTTGACCTGAGCGCAAAAATGGAGGCTCTAGACCCTTCCAGAGCTGAGATATGGAAACTCAAAATTTCGACCCGAAAAAAAAACGACAGTCTTACCCCTTACGTTTTTTTTTTCATTTTCGGGCGAAAAATCAAGTTTCTCCAATCTTCTCAAAACTCTGGATTATGATAGAGGGCCGCGAGACTTTGACCTGAGCGCAAAAATGGAGGCTCTAGACCCTTCCAGAGCTGAGATATGGAAACTCAAAATTTCGACCCGAAAAAAAAACGACAGTCTTACCCCTTACGTTTTTTTTCATTTTCGGGCGAAAAATCAAGTTTCTCCAATCTTCTCAAAACTCTGGATTATGATAGAGGGCCGCGAGACTTTGACCTGAGCGCAAAAATGGAGGCTCTAGACCCTTCCAGAGCTGAGATGTGGAAACTCAAAATTTCGACCCGAAAAAAAAACGACAGTCTTACCCCTTACGTTTTTTTTTCATTTTCGGGCGAAAAATCAAGTTTCTCCAATCTTCTCAAAACTCTGGATTATGATAGAGGGCCGCGAGACTTTGACCTGAGCGCAAAAATGGAGGCTCTAGACCCTTCCAGAGCTGAGAAATGGAAACTCAAAATTTCGACCCGAAAAAAAAACGACAGTGTTACCCCTTACGTTTTTTTCCATTTTCGGGCGAAAAATCAAGTTTCTCCAATCTTCTCAAAACTCTGGATTATGATAGAGGGCCGCGAGACTTTGACCTGAGCGCAAAAATGGAGGCTCTAGACCCTTCCAGAGCTGAGATATGGAAACTCAAAATTTCGACCCGAAAAAAAAACGACAGTCTTACCCCTTACGTTTTTTTTTCATTTTCGGGCGAAAAATCAAGTTTCTCCAATCTTCTCAAAACTCTGGATTATGATAGAGGGCCGCGAGACTTTGACCTGAGCGCAAAAATGGAGGCTCTAGACCCTTCCAGAGCTGAGAAATGGAAACTCAAAATTTCGACCCGAAAAAAAAACGACAGTGTTACCCCTTACGTTTTTTTCCATTTTCGGGCCAAAAATCAAGTTTCTCCAATCTTCTCAAAACTCTGGATTATGATAGAGGGCCGCGAGACTTTGACCTGAGCGCAAAAATGGAGGCTCTAGACCCTTCCAGAGCTGAGATATGGAAACTCAAAATTTCGACCCGAAAAAAAAACGACAGTGTTACCCCTTACGTTTTTTTTTCATTTTCGGGCGAAAAATCAAGTTTCTCCAATCTTCTCAAAACTCTGGATTATGATAGAGGGCCGCGAGACTTTGACCTGAGCGCAAAAATGGAGGCTCTAGACCCTTCCAGAGCTGAGATATGGAAACTCAAAATTTCGACCCGAAAAAAAAACGACAGTGTTACCCCTTACGTTTTTTTTCGTTTTCGGGCGAAAAATCAAGTTTCTCCAATCTTCTCAAAACTCTGGATTATGATAGAGGGCCGCGAGACTTTGACCTGAGCGCAAAAATGGAGGCTCTAGACCCTTCCAGAGCTGAGATATGGAAACTCAAAATTTCGACCCGAAAAAAAAACGACAGTGTTACCCCTTACGTTTTTTTTCATTTTCGGGCGAAAAATCAAGTTTCTCCAATCTTCTCAAAACTCTGGATTATGATAGAGGGCCGCGAGACTTTGACCTGAGCGCAAAAATGGAGGCTCTAGACCCTTCCAGAGCTGAGAAATGGAAACTCAAAATTTCGACCCGAAAAAAAAACGACAGTGTTACCCCTTACGTTTTTTTCCATTTTCGGGCCAAAAATCAAGTTTCTCCAATCTTCTCAAAACTCTGGATTATGATAGAGGGCCGCGAGACTTTGACCTGAGCGCAAAAATGGAGGCTCTAGACCCTTCCAGAGCTGAGATATGGAAACTCAAAATTTCGACCCGAAAAAAAAAACGACAGTGTTACCCCTTATGTTTTTTTCCGTTTTCGGGCCAAAAATCAAGTTTCTCCAATCTTCTCAAAACTCTGGATTATGATAGAGGGCCGCGAGACTTTGACCTGAGCGCAAAAATGGAGGCTCTAGACCCTTCCAGCGCTGAGATATGGAAACTCAAAATTTCGACCCGAAAAAAAAACGACAGTGTTACCCCTTACGTTTTTTTTCATTTTCGGGCGAAAAATCAAGTTTCTCCAATCTTCTCAAAACTCTGGATTATGATAGAGGGCCGCGAGACTTTGACCTGAGCGCAAAAATGGAGGCTCTAGACCCTTCCAGAGCTGAGATATGGAAACTCAAAATTTCGACCCGAAAAAAAAAACGACAGTGTTACCCCTTACGTTTTTTTTCATTTTCGGGTGAAAAATCAAGTTTCTCCAATCTTCTCAAAACTCTGGATTATGATAGAGGGCCGCGAGACTTTGACCTGAGCGCAAAAATGGAGGCTCTAGACCCTTCCAGAGCTGAGATATGGAAACTCAAAATTTCGACCCGAAAAAAAAACGACAGTGTTACCCCTTACGTTTTTTTTCATTTTCGGGCGAAAAATCAAGTTTCTCCAATCTTCTCAAAACTCTGGATTATGATAGAGGGCCGCGAGACTTTGACCTGAGCGCAAAAATGGAGGCTCTAGACCCTTCCAGAGCTGAGATATGGAAACTCAAAATTTCGACCCGAAAAAAAAACGACAGTGTTACCCCTTACGTTTTTTTTCGTTTTCGGGCGAAAAATCAAGTTTCTCCAATCTTCTCAAAACTCTGGATTATGATAGAGGGCCGCGAGACTTTGACCTGAGCGCAAAAATGGAGGCTCTAGACCCTTCCAGAGCTGAGATATGGAAACTCAAAATTTCGACCCGAAAAAAAAACCGACAGTGTTACCCCTTACGTTTTTTTTCGTTTTCGGGCGAAAAATCAAATTTCTCCAATCTTCTCAAAACTCTGGATTGTGATAGAGGGCCGCGAGACTTTGACCTGAGCGCAAAAATGGAGGCTCTAGACCCTTCCAGAGCTGAGATATGGAAACTCAAAATTTCGACCCGAAAAAAAACGACAGTGTTACCCCTTACGTTTTTTTTCGTTTTCGGGCGAAAAATCAAATTTCTCCAATCTTCTCAAAACTCTGGATTATGATAGAGGGCCGCGAGACTTTGACCTGAGCGGAAAAATGGAGGCTCTAGACCCTTCCAGAGCTGAGATATGGAAACTCAAAATTTCGACCCGAAAAAAAAAACGACAGTGTTACCCCTTACGTTTTTTTTCGTTTTCGGGCGAAAAATCAAGTTTCTCCAATCTTCTCAAAACTCTGGATTATGATAGAGGGCCGCGAGACTTTGACCTGAGCGCAAAAATGGAGGCTCTAGACCCTTCCAGAGCTGAGATATGGAAACTCAAAATTTCGACCCGAAAAAAAAACGACAGTGTTACCCCTTACGTTTTTTTTTCGTTTTCGGGCGAAAAATCTAAATTCTCCAATCTTCTCAAAACTCTGGATTATGATAGAGGGCGCGAGACTTTGACCTGAGCGCAAAAATGGAGGCTCTAGACCCTTCCAGAGCTGAGATATGGAAACTCAAAATTTCGACCCGAAAAAAAAAACGACAGTGTTACCCCTTACGTTTTTTTCCGTTTTCGGGCCAAAAATCAAGTTTCTCCAATCTTCTCAAAACTCTGGATTATGATAGAGGGCCGCGAGACTTTGACCTGAGCGCAAAAATGGAGGCTCTAGACCCTTCCAGAGCTGAGATATGGAAACTCAAAATTTCGACCCGAAAAAAAAACGACAGTGTTACCCCTTACGTTTTTTTTCATTTTCGGGCGACAAATCAAGTTTCTCCAATCTTCTCAAAACTCTGGATTATGATAGAGGGCCGCGAGACTTTGACCTGAGCGCAAAAATGGAGGCTCTAGACCCTTCCAGAGCTGAGATATGGAAACTCAAAATTTCGACCCGAAAAAAAAAACGACAGTGTTACCCCTTACGTTTTTTTTCATTTTCGGGTGAAAAATCAAGTTTCTCCAATCTTCTCAAAACTCTGGATTATGATAGAGGGCCGCGAGACTTTGACCTGAGCGCAAAAATGGAGGCTCTAGACCCTTCCAGAGCTGAGATATGGAAACTCAAAATTTCGACCCGAAAAAAAAACGACAGTGTTACCCCTTACGTTTTTTTTCATTTTCGGGCGAAAAATCAAGTTTCTCCAATCTTCTCAAAACTCTGGATTATGATAGAGGGCCGCAAGACTTTGACCTGAGCGCAAAAATGGAGGCTCTAGACCCTTCCAGAGCTGAGATATGGAAACTCAAAATTTCGACCCGAAAAAAAAACGACAGTCTTACCCCTTACGTTTTTTTTTCATTTTCGGGCGAAAAATCAAGTTTCTCCAATCTTCTCAAAACTCTGGATTATGATAGAGGGCCGCGAGACTTTGACCTGAGCGCAAAAATGGAGGCTCTAGACCCTTCCAGAGCTGAGAAATGGAAACTCAAAATTTCGACCCGAAAAAAAAACGACAGTGTTACCCCTTACGTTTTTTTCCATTTTCGGGCCAAAAATCAAGTTTCTCCAATCTTCTCAAAACTCTGGATTATGATAGAGGGCCGCAAGACTTTGACCTGAGCGCAAAAATGGAGGCTCTAGACCCTTCCAGAGCTGAGATATGGAAACTCAAAATTTCGACCCGAAAAAAAAAACGACAGTGTTACCCCTTATGTTTTTTTCCGTTTTCGGGCCAAAAATCAAGTTTCTCCAATCTTCTCAAAACTCTGGATTATGATAGAGGGCCGCGAGACTTTGACCTGAGCGCAAAAATGGAGGCTCTAGACCCTTCCAGCGCTGAGATATGGAAACTCAAAATTTCGACCCGAAAAAAAAAACGACAGTGTTACCCCTTACGTTTTTTTTCATTTTCGAGCGAAAAATCAAGTTTCTCCAATCTTCTCAAAACTCTGGATTATGATAGAGGGCCGCGAGACTTTGACCTGAGCGCAAAAATGGAGGCTCTAGACCCTTCCAGAGCTGAGATATGGAAACTCAAAATTTCGACCCGAAAAAAAAACGACAGTGTTACCCCTTACGTTTTTTTTCATTTTCGGGCGAAAAATCAAGTTTCTCCAATCTTCTCAAAACTCTGGATTATGATAGAGGGCCGCGAGACTTTGACCTGAGCGCAAAAATGGAGGCTCTAGACCCTTCCAGAGCTGAGATATGGAAACTCAAAATTTCGACCCGAAAAAAAAACGACAGTGTTACCCCTTACGTTTTTTTTCATTTTCGGGCGAAAAATCAAGTTTCTCCAATCTTCTCAAAACTCTGGATTATGATAGAGGGCCGCAAGACTTTGACCTGAGTGCAAAAATGGAGGCTCTAGACCCTTCCAGAGCTGAGATATGGAAACTCAAAATTTCGACCCGAAAAAAAAACGACAGTCTTACCCCTTACGTTTTTTTTTCATTTTCGGGCGAAAAATCAAGTTTCTCCAATCTTCTCAAAACTCTGGATTATGATAGAGGGCCGCGAGACTTTGACCTGAGCGCAAAAATGGAGGCTCTAGACCCTTCCAGAGCTGAGAAATGGAAACTCAAAATTTCGACCCGAAAAAAAAACGACAGTGTTACCCCTTACGTTTTTTTCCATTTTCGGGCCAAAAATCAAGTTTCTCCAATCTTCTCAAAACTCTGGATTATGATAGAGGGCCGCAAGACTTTGACCTGAGCGCAAAAATGGAGGCTCTAGACCCTTCCAGAGCTGAGATATGGAAACTCAAAATTTCGACCCGAAAAAAAAAACGACAGTGTTACCCCTTATGTTTTTTTCCGTTTTCGGGCCAAAAATCAAGTTTCTCCAATCTTCTCAAAACTCTGGATTATGATAGAGGGCCGCGAGACTTTGACCTGAGCGCAAAAATGGAGGCTCTAGACCCTTCCAGCGCTGAGATATGGAAACTCAAAATTTCGACCCGAAAAAAAAAACGACAGTGTTACCCCTTACGTTTTTTTTCATTTTCGGGCGAAAAATCAAGTTTCTCCAATCTTCTCAAAACTCTGGATTATGATAGAGGGCCGCGAGACTTTGACCTGAGCGCAAAAATGGAGGCTCTAGACCCTTCCAGAGCTGAGATATGGAAACTCAAAATTTCGACCCGAAAAAAAAACGACAGTGTTACCCCTTACGTTTTTTTTCATTTTCGGGCGAAAAATCAAGTTTCTCCAATCTTCTCAAAACTCTGGATTATGATAGAGGGCCGCGAGACTTTGACCTGAGCGCAAAAATGGAGGCTCTAGACCCTTCCAGAGCTGAGATATGGAAACTCAAAATTTCGACCCGAAAAAAAAACGACAGTGTTACCCCTTACGTTTTTTTTCATTTTCGGGCGAAAAATCAAGTTTCTCCAATCTTCTCAAAACTCTGGATTATGATAGAGGGCCGCAAGACTTTGACCTGAGCGCAAAAATGGAGGCTCTAGACCCTTCCAGAGCTGAGATATGGAAACTCAAAATTTCGACCCGAAAAAAAAACGACAGTCTTACCCCTTACGTTTTTTTTTCATTTTCGGGCGAAAAATCAAGTTTCTCCAATCTTCTCAAAACTCTGGATTATGATAGAGGGCCGCGAGACTTTGACCTGAGCGCAAAAATGGAGGCTCTAGACCCTTCCAGAGCTGAGAAATGGAAACTCAAAATTTCGACCCGAAAAAAAAACGACAGTGTTACCCCTTACGTTTTTTTCCATTTTCGGGTCAAAAATCAAGTTTCTCCAATCTTCTCAAAACTCTGGATTATGATAGAGGGCCGCAAGACTTTGACCTGAGCGCAAAAATTGAGGCTCTAGACCCTTCCAGAGCTGAGATATGGAAACTCAAAATTTCGACCCGAAAAAAAAAACGACAGTGTTACCCCTTATGTTTTTTTCCGTTTTCGGGCCAAAAATCAAGTTTCTCCAATCTTCTCAAAACTCTGGATTATGATAGAGGGCCGCGAGACTTTGACCTGAGCGCAAAAATGGAGGCTCTAGACCCTTCCAGCGCTGAGATATGGAAACTCAAAATTTCGACCCGAAAAAAAAAACGACAGTGTTACCCCTTACGTTTTTTTTCATTTTCGGGCGAAAAATCAAGTTTCTCCAATCTTCTCAAAACTCTGGATTATGATAGAGGGCCGCGAGACTTTGACCTGAGCGCAAAAATGGAGGCTCTAGACCCTTCCAGAGCTGAGATATGGAAACTCAAAATTTCGACCCGAAAAAAAAACGACAGTGTTACCCCTTACGTTTTTTTTCATTTTCGGGCGAAAAATCAAGTTTCTCCAATCTTCTCAAAACTCTGGATTATGATAGAGGGCCGCGAGACTTTGACCTGAGCGCAAAAATGGAGGCTCTAGACCCTTCCAGAGCTGAGATATGGAAACTCAAAATTTCGACCCGAAAAAAAAACGACAGTGTTACCCCTTACGTTTTTTTTCATTTTCGGGCGAAAAATCAAGTTTCTCCAATCTTCTCAAAACTCTGGATTATGATAGAGGGCCGCAAGACTTTGACCTGAGCGCAAAAATGGAGGCTCTAGACCCTTCCAGAGCTGAGATATGGAAACTCAAAATTTCGACCCGAAAAAAAAACGACAGTCTTACCCCTTACGTTTTTTTTTCATTTTCGGGCGAAAAATCAAGTTTCTCCAATCTTCTCAAAACTCTGGATTATGATAGAGGGCCGCGAGACTTTGACCTGAGCGCAAAAATGGAGGCTCTAGACCCTTCCAGAGCTGAGAAATGGAAACTCAAAATTTCGACCCGAAAAAAAAACGACAGTGTTACCCCTTACGTTTTTTTCCATTTTCGGGCCAAAAATCAAGTTTCTCCAATCTTCTCAAAACTCTGGATTATGATAGAGGGCCGCAAGACTTTGACCTGAGCGCAAAAATGGAGGCTCTAGACCCTTCCAGAGCTGAGATATGGAAACTCAAAATTTCGACCCGAAAAAAAAAACGACAGTGTTACCCCTTATGTTTTTTTCCGTTTTCGGGCCAAAAATCAAGTTTCTCCAATCTTCTCAAAACTCTGGATTATGATAGAGGGCCGCGAGACTTTGACCTGAGCGCAAAAATGGAGGCTCTAGACCCTTCCAGCGCTGAGATATGGAAACTCAAAATTTCGACCCGAAAAAAAAAACGACAGTGTTACCCCTTACGTTTTTTTTCATTTTCGGGCGAAAAATCAAGTTTCTCCAATCTTCTCAAAACTCTGGATTATGATAGAGGGCCGCGAGACTTTGACCTGAGCGCAAAAATGGAGGCTCTAGACCCTTCCAGAGCTGAGATATGGAAACTCAAAATTTCGACCCGAAAAAAAAACGACAGTGTTACCCCTTACGTTTTTTTTCATTTTCGGGCGAAAAATCAAGTTTCTCCAATCTTCTCAAAACTCTGGATTATGATAGAGGGCCGCGAGACTTTGACCTGAGCGCAAAAATGGAGGCTCTAGACCCTTCCAGAGCTGAGATATGGAAACTCAAAATTTCGACCCGAAAAAAAAAACGACAGTGTTACCCCTTACGTTTTTTTTCATTTTCGGGTGAAAAATCAAGTTTCTCCAATCTTCTCAAAACTCTGGATTATGATAGAGGGCCGCGAGACTTTGACCTGAGCGCAAAAATGGAGGCTCTAGACCCTTCCAGAGCTGAGATATGGAAACTCAAAATTTCGACCCGAAAAAAAAAACGACAGTGTTACCCCTTACGTTTTTTTTCGTTTTCGGGCGAAAAATCTAAATTCTCCAATCTTCTCAAAACTCTGGATTATGATAGAGGGCGCGAGACTTTGACCTGAGCGCAAAAATGGAGGCTCTAGACCCTTCCAGAGCTGAGATATGGAAACTCAAAATTTCGACCTGAAAAAAAAACGACAGTGTTACCCCTTACGTTTTTTTTCGTTTTCGGGCGAAAAATCAAGTTTCTCCAATCTTCTCAAAACTCTGGATTATGATAGAGGGCCGCGAGACTTTGACCTGAGCGCAAAAATGGAGGCTCTAGACCCTTCCAGAGCTGAGATATGGAAACTCAAAATTTCGACCCGAAAAAAAAACCGACAGTGTTACCCCTTACGTTTTTTTTCGTTTTCGGGCGAAAAATCAAATTTCTCCAATCTTCTCAAAACTCTGGATTGTGATAGAGGGCCGCGAGACTTTGACCTGAGCGCAAAAATGGAGGCTCTAGACCCTTCCAGAGCTGAGATATGGAAACTCAAAATTTCGACCCGAAAAAAAAACGACAGTGTTACCCCTTACGTTTTTTTTCGTTTTCGGGCGAAAAATCAAATTTCTCCAATCTTCTCAAAACTCTGGATTATGATAGAGGGCCGCGAGACTTTGACCTGAGCGGAAAAATGGAGGCTCTAGACCCTTCCAGAGCTGAGATATGGAAACTCAAAATTTCGACCCGAAAAAAAAAACGACAGTGTTACCCCTTACGTTTTTTTTCGTTTTCGGGCGAAAAATCAAGTTTCTCCAATCTTCTCAAAACTCTGGATTATGATAGAGGGCCGCGAGACTTTGACCTGAGCGCAAAAATGGAGGCTCTAGACCCTTCCAGAGCTGAGATATGGAAACTCAAAATTTCGACCCGAAAAAAAAACGACAGTGTTACCCCTTACGTTTTTTTTTCGTTTTCGGGCGAAAAATCTAAATTCTCCAATCTTCTCAAAACTCTGGATTATGATAGAGGGCGCGAGACTTTGACCTGAGCGCAAAAATGGAGGCTCTAGACCCTTCCAGAGCTGAGATATGGAAACTCAAAATTTCGACCCGAAAAAAAAACGACAGTGTTACCCCTTACGTTTTTTTTCCGTTTTCGGGCCAAAAATCAAGTTTCTCCAATCTTCTCAAAACTCTGGATTATGATAGAGGGCCGCGAGACTTTGACCTGAGCGCAAAAATGGAGGCTCTAGACCCTTCCAGAGCTGAGATATGGAAACTCAAAATTTCGACCCGAAAAAAAAACGACAGTGTTACCCCTTACGTTTTTTTTCATTTTCGGGCGAAAAATCAAGTTTCTCCAATCTTCTCAAAACTCTGGATTATGATAGAGGGCCGCGAGACTTTGACCTGAGCGCAAAAATGGAGGCTCTAGACCCTTCCAGAGCTGAGATATGGAAACTCAAAATTTCGACCCGAAAAAAAAAACGACAGTGTTACCCCTTACGTTTTTTTTCATTTTCGGGTGAAAAATCAAGTTTCTCCAATCTTCTCAAAACTCTGGATTATGATAGAGGGCCGCGAGACTTTGACCTGAGCGCAAAAATGGAGGCTCTAGACCCTTCCAGAGCTGAGATATGGAAACTCAAAATTTCGACCCGAAAAAAAAACGACAGTGTTACCCCTTACATTTTTTTTCATTTTCGGGCGAAAAATCAAGTTTCTCCAATCTTCTCAAAACTCTGGATTATGATAGAGGGCCGCGAGACTTTGACCTGAGCGCAAAAATGGAGGCTCTAGACCCTTCCAGAGCTGAGATATGGAAACTCAAAATTTCGACCCGAAAAAAAAACGACAGTGTTACCCCTTACGTTTTTTTCCGTTTTCGGGCCAAAAATCAAGTTTCTCCAATCTTCTCAAAACTCTGGATTATGATAGAGGGCCGCGAGACTTTGACCTGAGCGCAAAAATGGAGGCTCTAGACCCTTCCAGAGCTGAGATATGGCAACTCAAAATTTCGACCCGAAAAAAAAACGACAGTGTTACCCCTTACGTTTTTTTTCATTTTCGGGCGAAAAATCAAGTTTCTCCAATCTTCTCAAAACTCTGGATTATGATAGAGGGCCGCGAGACTTTGACCTGAGCGCAAAAATGGAGGCTCTAGACCCTTCCAGAGCTGAGATATGGAAACTCAAAATTTCGACCCGAAAAAAAAAACGACAGTGTTACCCCTTACGTTTTTTTTCATTTTCGGGTGAAAAATCAAGTTTCTCCAATCTTCTCAAAACTCTGGATTATGATAGAGGGCCGCGAGACTTTGACCTGAGCGCAAAAATGGAGGCTCTAGACCCTTCCAGAGCTGAGATATGGAAACTCAAAATTTCGACCCGAAAAAAAAACGACAGTGTTACCCCTTACGTTTTTTTTCATTTTCGGGCGAAAAATCAAGTTTCTCCAATCTTCTCAAAACTCTGGATTATGATAGAGGGCCGCGAGACTTTGACCTGAGCGCAAAAATGGAGGCTCTAGACCCTTCCAGAGCTGAGATATGGAAACTCAAAATTTCAACCCGAAAAAAAAACGACAGTCTTACCCCTTACGTTTTTTTTTCATTTTCGGGCGAAAAATCAAGTTTCTCCAATCTTCTCAAAACTCTGGATTATGATAGAGGGCCGCGAGACTTTGACCTGAGCGCAAAAATGGAGGCTCTAGACCCTTCCAGAGCTGAGAAATGGAAACTCAAAATTTCGACCCGAAAAAAAAACGACAGTGTTACCCCTTACGTTTTTTTCCATTTTCGGGCCAAAAATCAAGTTTCTCCAATCTTCTCAAAACTCTGGATTATGATAGAGGGCCGCAAGACTTTGACCTGAGCGCAAAAATGGAGGCTCTAGACCCTTCCAGAGCTGAGATATGGAAACTCAAAATTTCGACCCGAAAAAAAAACGACAGTGTTACCCCTTACGTTTTTTTTCATTTTCGGGCGAAAAATCAAGTTTCTCCAATCTTCTCAAAACTCTGGATTATGATAGAGGGCCGCGAGACTTTGACCTGAGCGCAAAAATGGAGGCTCTAGACCCTTCCAGAGCTGAGATATGGAAACTCAAAATTTCGACCCGAAAAAAAAACGACAGTCTTACCCCTTACGTTTTTTTTTCATTTTCGGGCGAAAAATCAAGTTTCTCCAATCTTCTCAAAACTCTGGATTATGATAGAGGGCCGCGAGACTTTGACCTGAGCGCAAAAATGGAGGCTCTAGACCCTTCCAGAGCTGAGAAATGGAAACTCAAAATTTCGACCCGAAAAAAAAACGACAGTGTTACCCCTTACGTTTTTTTCCGTTTTCGGGCCAAAAATCAAGTTTCTCCAATCTTCTCAAAACTCTGGATTATGATAGAGGGCCGCGAGACTTTGACCTGAGCGCAAAAATGGAGGCTCTAGACCCTTCCAGCGCTGAGATATGGAAACTCAAAATTTCGACCCGAAAAAAAAACGACAGTGTTACCCCTTACGTTTTTTTTCATTTTCGGGCGAAAAATCAAGTTTCTCCAATCTTCTCAAAACTCTGGATTATGATAGAGGGCCGCGAGACTTTGACCTGAGCGCAAAAATGGAGGCTCTAGACCCTTCCAGAGCTGAGAAATGGAAACTCAAAATTTCGACCCGAAAAAAAAACGACAGTGTTACCCCTTACGTTTTTTTCCATTTTCGGGCCAAAAATCAAGTTTCTCCAATCTTCTCAAAACTCTGGATTATTATAGAGGGCCGCGAGACTTTGACCTGAGCGCAAAAATGAAGGCTCTAGACCCTTCCAGAGCTGAGATATGGAAACTCAAAATTTCGACCCGAAAAAAAAACGACAGTGTTACCCCTTACGTTTTTTTTCATTTTCGGGCGAAAAATCAAGTTTATCCAATCTTCTCAAAACTCTGGATTATGATAGAGGGCCGCGAGACTTTGACCTGAGCGCAAAAATGGAGGCTCTAGACCCTTCCAGAGCTGAGATATGGAAACTCAAAATTTCGACCCGAAAAAAAAACGACAGTGTTACCCCTTACGTTTTTTTTTCATTTTCGGGCGAAAAATCAAGTTTATCCAATCTTCTCAAAACTCTGGATTATAATAGAGGGCCGCGAGACTTTGACCTGAGCGCAAAAATGGAGGCTCTAGACCCTTCCAGAGCTGAGATATGGAAACTCAAAATTTCGACCCGAAAAAAAAACGACAGTGTTACCCCTTACGTTTTTTTCCATTTTCGGGCCAAAAATCAAGTTTCTCCAATCTTCTCAAAACTCTGGATTATGATAGAGGGCCGCGAGACTTTGACCTGAGCGCAAAAATGGAGGCTCTAGACCCTTCCAGAGCTGAGATATGGAAACTCAAAATTTCGACCCGAAAAAAAAACGACAGTGTTACCCCTTATGTTTTTTTCCGTTTTCTGGCCAAAAATCAAGTTTCTCCAATCTTCTCAAAACTCTGGATTATGATAGAGGGCCGCGAGACTTTGACCTGAGCGCAAAAATGGAGGCTCTAGACCCTTCCAGAGCTGAGATATGGAAACTCAAAATTTCGACCCGAAAAAAAAACGACAGTGTTACCCCTTACGTTTTTTTTCCGTTTTCGGGCGAAAAATCAAGTTTCTCCAATCTTCTCAAAACTCTGGATTATGATAGAGGGCCGCGAGACTTTGACCTGAGCGCAAAAATGGAGGCTCTAGACCCTTCCAGAGCTGAGATATGGAAACTCAAAATTTCGACCCGAAAAAAAAACGACAGTGTTACCCCTTACGTTTTTTTCCGTTTTCGGGCCAAAAATCAAGTTTCTCCAATCTTCTCAAAACTCTGGATTATGATAGAGGGCCGCGAGACTTTGACCTGAGCGCAAAAATGGAGGCTCTAGACCCTTCCAGAGCTGAGATATGGAAACTCAAAATTTCGACCCGAAAAAAAAACGACAGTGTTACCCCTTACGTTTTTTTTCCGTTTTCGGGCGAAAAATCAAGTTTCTCCAATCTTCTCAAAACTCTGGATTATGATAGAGGGCCGCGAGACTTTGACCTGAGCGCAAAAATGGAGGCTCTAGACCCTTCCAGAGCTGAGATATGGAAACTCAAAATTTCGACCCGAAAAAAAAACGACAGTGTTACCCCTTACGTTTTTTTTCATTTTCGGGCGAAAAATCAAGTTTCTCCAATCTTCTCAAAACTCTGGATTATGATAGAGGGCCGCGAGACTTTGACCTGAGCGCAAAAATGGAGGCTCTAGACCCTTCCAGAGCTGAGATATGGAAACTCAAAATTTCGACCCGAAAAAAAAACGACAGTCTTACCCCTTACGTTTTTTTTTCATTTTCGGGCGAAAAATCAAGTTTCTCCAATCTTCTCAAAACTCTGGATTATGATAGAGGGCCGCGAGACTTTGACCTGAGCGCAAAAATGGAGGCTCTAGACCCTTCCAGAGCTGAGATATGGAAACTCAAAATTTCGACCCGAAAAAAAAACGACAGTCTTACCCCTTACGTTTTTTTTTCATTTTCGGGCGAAAAATCAAGTTTCTCCAATCTTCTCAAAACTCTGGATTATGATAGAGGGCCGCGAGACTTTGACCTGAGCGCAAAAATGGAGGCTCTAGACCCTTCCAGAGCTGAGAAATGGAAACTCAAAATTTCGACCCGAAAAAAAAACGACAGTGTTACCCCTTACGTTTTTTTCCATTTTCGGGCCAAAAATCAAGTTTCTCCAATCTTCTCAAAACTCTGGATTATGATAGAGGGCCGCAAGACTTTGACCTGAGCGCAAAAATGGAGGCTCTAGACCCTTCCAGAGCTGAGATATGGAAACTCAAAATTTCGACCCGAAAAAAAAAACGACAGTGTTACCCCTTATGTTTTTTTCCGTTTTCGGGCCAAAAATCAAGTTTCTCCAATCTTCTCAAAACTCTGGATTATGATAGAGGGCCGCGAGACTTTGACCTGAGCGCAAAAATGGAGGCTCTAGACCCTTCCAGCGCTGAGATATGGAAACTCAAAATTTCGACCCGAAAAAAAAAACGACAGTGTTACCCCTTACGTTTTTTTTCATTTTCGGGCGAAAAATCAAGTTTCTCCAATCTTCTCAAAACTCTGGATTATGATAGAGGGCCGCGAGACTTTGACCTGAGCGCAAAAATGGAGGCTCTAGACCCTTCCAGAGCTGAGATATGGAAACTCAAAATTTCGACCCGAAAAAAAAACGACAGTGTTACCCCTTACGTTTTTTTTCATTTTCGGGCGAAAAATCAAGTTTCTCCAATCTTCTCAAAACTCTGGATTATGATAGAGGGCCGCGAGACTTTGACCTGAGCGCAAAAATGGAGGCTCTAGACCCTTCCAGAGCTGAGATATGGAAACTCAAAATTTCGACCCGAAAAAAAAAACGACAGTGTTACCCCTTACGTTTTTTTTCATTTTCGGGTGAAAAATCAAGTTTCTCCAATCTTCTCAAAACTCTGGATTATGATAGAGGGCCGCGAGACTTTGACCTGAGCGCAAAAATGGAGGCTCTAGACCCTTCCAGAGCTGAGATATGGAAACTCAAAATTTCGACCCGAAAAAAAAAACGACAGTGTTACCCCTTACGTTTTTTTTCGTTTTCGGGCGAAAAATCTAAATTCTCCAATCTTCTCAAAACTCTGGATTATGATAGAGGGCGCGAGACTTTGACCTGAGCGCAAAAATGGAGGCTCTAGACCCTTCCAGAGCTGAGATATGGAAACTCAAAATTTCGACCTGAAAAAAAAACGACAGTGTTACCCCTTACGTTTTTTTTCGTTTTCGGGCGAAAAATCAAGTTTCTCCAATCTTCTCAAAACTCTGGATTATGATAGAGGGCCGCGAGACTTTGACCTGAGCGCAAAAATGGAGGCTCTAGACCCTTCCAGAGCTGAGATATGGAAACTCAAAATTTCGACCCGAAAAAAAAACCGACAGTGTTACCCCTTACGTTTTTTTTCGTTTTCGGGCGAAAAATCAAATTTCTCCAATCTTCTCAAAACTCTGGATTGTGATAGAGGGCCGCGAGACTTTGACCTGAGCGCAAAAATGGAGGCTCTAGACCCTTCCAGAGCTGAGATATGGAAACTCAAAATTTCGACCCGAAAAAAAAACGACAGTGTTACCCCTTACGTTTTTTTTCGTTTTCGGGCGAAAAATCAAATTTCTCCAATCTTCTCAAAACTCTGGATTATGATAGAGGGCCGCGAGACTTTGACCTGAGCGGAAAAATGGAGGCTCTAGACCCTTCCAGAGCTGAGATATGGAAACTCAAAATTTCGACCCGAAAAAAAAAACGACAGTGTTACCCCTTACGTTTTTTTTCGTTTTCGGGCGAAAAATCAAGTTTCTCCAATCTTCTCAAAACTCTGGATTATGATAGAGGGCCGCGAGACTTTGACCTGAGCGCAAAAATGGAGGCTCTAGACCCTTCCAGAGCTGAGATATGGAAACTCAAAATTTCGACCCGAAAAAAAAACGACAGTGTTACCCCTTACGTTTTTTTTTCGTTTTCGGGCGAAAAATCTAAATTCTCCAATCTTCTCAAAACTCTGGATTATGATAGAGGGCGCGAGACTTTGACCTGAGCGCAAAAATGGAGGCTCTAGACCCTTCCAGAGCTGAGATATGGAAACTCAAAATTTCGACCCGAAAAAAAAACGACAGTGTTACCCCTTACGTTTTTTTTCCGTTTTCGGGCCAAAAATCAAGTTTCTCCAATCTTCTCAAAACTCTGGATTATGATAGAGGGCCGCGAGACTTTGACCTGAGCGCAAAAATGGAGGCTCTAGACCCTTCCAGAGCTGAGATATGGAAACTCAAAATTTCGACCCGAAAAAAAAACGACAGTGTTACCCCTTACGTTTTTTTTCATTTTCGGGCGAAAAATCAAGTTTCTCCAATCTTCTCAAAACTCTGGATTATGATAGAGGGCCGCGAGACTTTGACCTGAGCGCAAAAATGGAGGCTCTAGACCCTTCCAGAGCTGAGATATGGAAACTCAAAATTTCGACCCGAAAAAAAAAACGACAGTGTTACCCCTTACGTTTTTTTTCATTTTCGGGTGAAAAATCAAGTTTCTCCAATCTTCTCAAAACTCTGGATTATGATAGAGGGCCGCGAGACTTTGACCTGAGCGCAAAAATGGAGGCTCTAGACCCTTCCAGAGCTGAGATATGGAAACTCAAAATTTCGACCCGAAAAAAAAACGACAGTGTTACCCCTTACATTTTTTTTCATTTTCGGGCGAAAAATCAAGTTTCTCCAATCTTCTCAAAACTCTGGATTATGATAGAGGGCCGCGAGACTTTGACCTGAGCGCAAAAATGGAGGCTCTAGACCCTTCCAGAGCTGAGATATGGAAACTCAAAATTTCGACCCGAAAAAAAAACGACAGTGTTACCCCTTACGTTTTTTTCCGTTTTCGGGCCAAAAATCAAGTTTCTCCAATCTTCTCAAAACTCTGGATTATGATAGAGGGCCGCGAGACTTTGACCTGAGCGCAAAAATGGAGGCTCTAGACCCTTCCAGAGCTGAGATATGGCAACTCAAAATTTCGACCCGAAAAAAAAACGACAGTGTTACCCCTTACGTTTTTTTTCATTTTCGGGCGAAAAATCAAGTTTCTCCAATCTTCTCAAAACTCTGGATTATGATAGAGGGCCGCGAGACTTTGACCTGAGCGCAAAAATGGAGGCTCTAGACCCTTCCAGAGCTGAGATATGGAAACTCAAAATTTCGACCCGAAAAAAAAAACGACAGTGTTACCCCTTACGTTTTTTTTCATTTTCGGGTGAAAAATCAAGTTTCTCCAATCTTCTCAAAACTCTGGATTATGATAGAGGGCCGCGAGACTTTGACCTGAGCGCAAAAATGGAGGCTCTAGACCCTTCCAGAGCTGAGATATGGAAACTCAAAATTTCGACCCGAAAAAAAAACGACAGTGTTACCCCTTACGTTTTTTTTCATTTTCGGGCGAAAAATCAAGTTTCTCCAATCTTCTCAAAACTCTGGATTATGATAGAGGGCCGCGAGACTTTGACCTGAGCGCAAAAATGGAGGCTCTAGACCCTTCCAGAGCTGAGATATGGAAACTCAAAATTTCAACCCGAAAAAAAAACGACAGTCTTACCCCTTACGTTTTTTTTTCATTTTCGGGCGAAAAATCAAGTTTCTCCAATCTTCTCAAAACTCTGGATTATGATAGAGGGCCGCGAGACTTTGACCTGAGCGCAAAAATGGAGGCTCTAGACCCTTCCAGAGCTGAGAAATGGAAACTCAAAATTTCGACCCGAAAAAAAAACGACAGTGTTACCCCTTACGTTTTTTTCCATTTTCGGGCCAAAAATCAAGTTTCTCCAATCTTCTCAAAACTCTGGATTATGATAGAGGGCCGCAAGACTTTGACCTGAGCGCAAAAATGGAGGCTCTAGACCCTTCCAGAGCTGAGATATGGAAACTCAAAATTTCGACCCGAAAAAAAAAACGACAGTGTTACCCCTTATGTTTTTTTCCGTTTTCGGGCCAAAAATCAAGTTTCTCCAATCTTCTCAAAACTCTGGATTATGATAGAGGGCCGCGAGACTTTGACCTGAGCGCAAAAATGGAGGCTCTAGACCCTTCCAGCGCTGAGATATGGAAACTCAAAATTTCGACCCGAAAAAAAAACGACAGTGTTACCCCTTACGTTTTTTTTCATTTTCGGGCGAAAAATCAAGTTTCTCCAATCTTCTCAAAACTCTGGATTATGATAGAGGGCCGCGAGACTTTGACCTGAGCGCAAAAATGGAGGCTCTAGACCCTTCCAGAGCTGAGATATGGAAACTCAAAATTTCGACCCGAAAAAAAAACGACAGTGTTACCCCTTACGTTTTTTTTCATTTTCGGGCGAAAAATCAAGTTTCTCCAATCTTCTCAAAACTCTGGATTATGATAGAGGGCCGCGAGACTTTGACCTGAGCGCAAAAATGGAGGCTCTAGACCCTTCCAGAGCTGAGATATGGAAACTCAAAATTTCGACCCGAAAAAAAAACGACAGTCTTACCCCTTACGTTTTTTTTTCATTTTCGGGCGAAAAATCAAGTTTCTCCAATCTTCTCAAAACTCTGGATTATGATAGAGGGCCGCGAGACTTTGACCTGAGCGCAAAAATGGAGGCTCTAGACCCTTCCAGAGCTGAGAAATGGAAACTCAAAATTTCGACCCGAAAAAAAAACGACAGTGTTACCCCTTACGTTTTTTTCCATTTTCGGGCCAAAAATCAAGTTTCTCCAATCTTCTCAAAACTCTGGATTATGATAGAGGGCCGCGAGACTTTGACCTGAGCGCAAAAATGGAGGCTCTAGACCCTTCCAGAGCTGAGATATGGAAACTCAAAATTTCGACCCGAAAAAAAAAACGACAGTGTTACCCCTTATGTTTTTTTCCGTTTTCGGGCCAAAAATCAAGTTTCTCCAATCTTCTCAAAACTCTGGATTATGATAGAGGGCCGCGAGACTTTGACCTGAGCGCAAAAATGGAGGCTCTAGACCCTTCCAGCGCTGAGATATGGAAACTCAAAATTTCGACCCGAAAAAAAAACGACAGTGTTACCCCTTACGTTTTTTTTCATTTTCGGGCGAAAAATCAAGTTTCTCCAATCTTCTCAAAACTCTGGATTATGATAGAGGGCCGCGAGACTTTGACCTGAGCGCAAAAATGGAGGCTCTAGACCCTTCCAGAGCTGAGAAATGGAAACTCAAAATTTCGACCCGAAAAAAAAACGACAGTGTTACCCCTTACGTTTTTTTCCATTTTCGGGCCAAAAATCAAGTTTCTCCAATCTTCTCAAAACTCTGGATTATTATAGAGGGCCGCGAGACTTTGACCTGAGCGCAAAAATGAAGGCTCTAGACCCTTCCAGAGCTGAGATATGGAAACTCAAAATTTCGACCCGAAAAAAAAACGACAGTGTTACCCCTTACGTTTTTTTTCATTTTCGGGCGAAAAATCAAGTTTATCCAATCTTCTCAAAACTCTGGATTATGATAGAGGGCCGCGAGACTTTGACCTGAGCGCAAAAATGGAGGCTCTAGACCCTTCCAGAGCTGAGATATGGAAACTCAAAATTTCGACCCGAAAAAAAAACGACAGTGTTACCCCTTACGTTTTTTTTTCATTTTCGGGCGAAAAATCAAGTTTATCCAATCTTCTCAAAACTCTGGATTATAATAGAGGGCCGCGAGACTTTGACCTGAGCGCAAAAATGGAGGCTCTAGACCCTTCCAGAGCTGAGATATGGAAACTCAAAATTTCGACCCGAAAAAAAAACGACAGTGTTACCCCTTACGTTTTTTTCCATTTTCGGGCCAAAAATCAAGTTTCTCCAATCTTCTCAAAACTCTGGATTATGATAGAGGGCCGCGAGACTTTGACCTGAGCGCAAAAATGGAGGCTCTAGACCCTTCCAGAGCTGAGATATGGAAACTCAAAATTTCGACCCGAAAAAAAAACGACAGTGTTACCCCTTATGTTTTTTTCCGTTTTCGGGCCAAAAATCAAGTTTCTCCAATCTTCTCAAAACTCTGGATTATGATAGAGGGCCGCGAGACTTTGACCTGAGCGCAAAAATGGAGGCTCTAGACCCTTCCAGAGCTGAGATATGGAAACTCAAAATTTCGACCCGAAAAAAAAACGACAGTGTTACCCCTTACGTTTTTTTTCCGTTTTCGGGCGAAAAATCAAGTTTCTCCAATCTTCTCAAAACTCTGGATTATGATAGAGGGCCGCGAGACTTTGACCTGAGCGCAAAAATGGAGGCTCTAGACCCTTCCAGAGCTGAGATATGGAAACTCAAAATTTCGACCCGAAAAAAAAACGACAGTGTTACCCCTTACGTTTTTTTCCGTTTTCGGGCCAAAAATCAAGTTTCTCCAATCTTCTCAAAACTCTGGATTATGATAGAGGGCCGCGAGACTTTGACCTGAGCGCAAAAATGGAGGCTCTAGACCCTTCCAGAGCTGAGATATGGAAACTCAAAATTTCGACCCGAAAAAAAAACGACAGTGTTACCCCTTACGTTTTTTTTCCGTTTTCGGGCGAAAAATCAAGTTTCTCCAATCTTCTCAAAACTCTGGATTATGATAGAGGGCCGCGAGACTTTGACCTGAGCGCAAAAATGGAGGCTCTAGACCCTTCCAGAGCTGAGATATGGAAACTCAAAATTTCGACCCGAAAAAAAAACGACAGTGTTACCCCTTACGTTTTTTTTCATTTTCGGGCGAAAAATCAAGTTTCTCCAATCTTCTCAAAACTCTGGATTATGATAGAGGGCCGCGAGACTTTGACCTGAGCGCAAAAATGGAGGCTCTAGACCCTTCCAGAGCTGAGATATGGAAACTCAAAATTTCGACCCGAAAAAAAAACGACAGTCTTACCCCTTACGTTTTTTTTTCATTTTCGGGCGAAAAATCAAGTTTCTCCAATCTTCTCAAAACTCTGGATTATGATAGAGGGCCGCGAGACTTTGACCTGAGCGCAAAAATGGAGGCTCTAGACCCTTCCAGAGCTGAGAAATGGAAACTCAAAATTTCGACCCGAAAAAAAAAACGACAGTGTTACCCCTTACGTTTTTTTCCATTTTCGGGCCAAAAATCAAGTTTCTCCAATCTTCTCAAAACTCTGGATTATGATAGAGGGCCGCGAGACTTTGACCTGAGCGCAAAAATGGAGGCTCTAGACCCTTCCAGAGCTGAGATATGGAAACTCAAAATTTCGACCCGAAAAAAAAACGACAGTGTTACCCCTTACGTTTTTTTTCATTTTCGGGCGAAAAATCAAGTTTCTCCAATCTTCTCAAAACTCTGGATTATGATAGAGGGCCTCGAGACTTTGACCTGAGCGCAAAAATGGAGGCTCTAGACCCTTCCAGAGCTGAGATATGGAAACTCAAAACTTCGACCCGAAAAAAAAACGACAGTGTTACCCCTTACGTTTTTTTCCGTTTTCGGGCCAAAAATCAAGTTTCTCCAATCTTCTCAAAACTCTGGATTATGATAGAGGGCCGCGAGACTTTGACCTGAGCGCAAAAATGGAGGCTCTAGACCCTTCCAGAGCTGAGATATGGAAACTCAAAATTTCGACCCGAAAAAAAAAACGACAGTGTTACCCCTTACGTTTTTTTTCATTTTCGGGCGAAAAATCAAGTTTCTCCAATCTTCTCAAAACTCTGGATTATGATAGAGGGCCGCGAGACTTTGACCTGAGCGCAAAAATGGAGGCTCTAGACCCTTCCAGAGCTGAGATATGGAAACTCAAAATTTCGACCCGAAAAAAAAACGACAGTCTTACCCCTTACGTTTTTTTTCATTTTCGGGCGAAAAATCAAGTTTCTCCAATCTTCTCAAAACTCTGGATTATGATAGAGGGCCGCGAGACTTTGACCTGAGCGCAAAAATGGAGGCTCTAGACCCTTCCAGAGCTGAGATGTGGAAACTCAAAATTTCGACCCGAAAAAAAAACGACAGTCTTACCCCTTACGTTTTTTTTTCCTTTTCGGGCGAAAAATCAAGTTTCTCCAATCTTCTCAAAACTCTGGATTATGATAGAGGGCCGCGAGACTTTGACCTGAGCGCAAAAATGGAGGCTCTAGACCCTTCCAGAGCTGAGAAATGGAAACTCAAAATTTCGACCCGAAAAAAAACGACAGTGTTACCCCTTACGTTTTTTTCCATTTTCGGGCGAAAAATCAAGTTTCTCCAATCTTCTCAAAACTCTGGATTATGATAGAGGGCCGCGAGACTTTGACCTGAGCGCAAAAATGGAGGCTCTAGACCCTTCCAGAGCTGAGATATGGAAACTCAAAATTTCGACCCGAAAAAAAAACGACAGTCTTACCCCTTACGTTTTTTTTTCATTTTCGGGCGAAAAATCAAGTTTCTCCAATCTTCTCAAAACTCTGGATTATGATAGAGGGCCGCGAGACTTTGACCTGAGCGCAAAAATGGAGGCTCTAGACCCTTCCAGAGCTGAGAAATGGAAACTCAAAATTTCGACCCGAAAAAAAAACGACAGTGTTACCCCTTACGTTTTTTTCAATTTTCGGGCCAAAAATCAAGTTTCTCCAATCTTCTCAAAACTCTGGATTATGATAGAGGGCCGCGAGACTTTGACCTGAGCGCAAAAATGGAGGCTCTAGACCCTTCCAGAGCTGAGATATGGAAACTCAAAATTTCGACCCGAAAAAAAAACGACAGTGTTACCCCTTACGTTTTTTTTTCATTTTCGGGCGAAAAATCAAGTTTCTCCAATCTTCTCAAAACTCTGGATTATGATAGAGGGCCGCGAGACTTTGACCTGAGCGCAAAAATGGAGGCTCTAGACCCTTCCAGAGCTGAGATATGGAAACTCAAAATTTCGACCCGAAAAAAAAACGACAGTGTTACCCCTTACGTTTTTTTTCGTTTTCGGGCGAAAAATCAAGTTTCTCCAATCTTCTCAAAACTCTGGATTATGATAGAGGGCCGCGAGACTTTGACCTGAGCGCAAAAATGGAGGCTCTAGACCCTTCCAGAGCTGAGATATGGAAACTCAAAATTTCGACCCGAAAAAAAAACGACAGTGTTACCCCTTACGTTTTTTTTCATTTTCGGGCGAAAAATCAAGTTTCTCCAATCTTCTCAAAACTCTGGATTATGATAGAGGGCCGCGAGACTTTGACCTGAGCGCAAAAATGGAGGCTCTAGACCCTTCCAGAGCTGAGATATGGAAACTCAAAATTTCGACCCGAAAAAAAAACGACAGTCTTACCCCTTACGTTTTTTTTTCATTTTCGGGCGAAAAATCAAGTTTCTCCAATCTTCTCAAAACTCTGGATTATGATAGAGGGCCGCGAGACTTTGACCTGAGCGCAAAAATGGAGGCTCTAGACCCTTCCAGAGCTGAGAAATGGAAACTCAAAATTTCGACCCGAAAAAAAAACGACAGTGTTACCCCTTACGTTTTTTTCCATTTTCGGGCCAAAAATCAAGTTTCTCCAATCTTCTCAAAACTCTGGATTATGATAGAGGGCCGCGAGACTTTGACCTGAGCGCAAAAATGGAGGCTCTAGACCCTTCCAGAGCTGAGATATGGAAACTCAAAATTTCGACCCGAAAAAAAAAACGACAGTGTTACCCCTTATGTTTTTTTCCGTTTTCGGGCCAAAAATCAAGTTTCTCCAATCTTCTCAAAACTCTGGATTATGATAGAGGGCCGCGAGACTTTGACCTGAGCGCAAAAATGGAGGCTCTAGACCCTTCCAGCGCTGAGATATGGAAACTCAAAATTTCGACCCGAAAAAAAAACGACAGTGTTACCCCTTACGTTTTTTTTCATTTTCGGGCGAAAAATCAAGTTTCTCCAATCTTCTCAAAACTCTGGATTATGATAGAGGGCCGCGAGACTTTGACCTGAGCGCAAAAATGGAGGCTCTAGACCCTTCCAGAGCTGAGATATGGAAACTCAAAATTTCGACCCGAAAAAAAAAACGACAGTGTTACCCCTTACGTTTTTTTTCATTTTCGGGTGAAAAATCAAGTTTCTCCAATCTTCTCAAAACTCTGGATTATGATAGAGGGCCGCGAGACTTTGACCTGAGCGCAAAAATGGAGGCTCTAGACCCTTCCAGAGCTGAGATATGGAAACTCAAAATTTCGACCCGAAAAAAAAACGACAGTGTTACCCCTTACGTTTTTTTTCATTTTCGGGCGAAAAATCAAGTTTCTCCAATCTTCTCAAAACTCTGGATTATGATAGAGGGCCGCGAGACTTTGACCTGAGCGCAAAAATGGAGGCTCTAGACCCTTCCAGAGCTGAGATATGGAAACTCAAAATTTCGACCCGAAAAAAAAAACGACAGTGTTACCCCTTACGTTTTTTTTCATTTTCGGGTGAAAAATCAAGTTTCTCCAATCTTCTCAAAACTCTGGATTATGATAGAGGGCCGCGAGACTTTGACCTGAGCGCAAAAATGGAGGCTCTAGACCCTTCCAGAGCTGAGATATGGAAACTCAAAATTTCGACCCGAAAAAAAAACGACAGTGTTACCCCTTACGTTTTTTTTCATTTTCGGGCGAAAAATCAAGTTTCTCCAATCTTCTCAAAACTCTGGATTATGATAGAGGGCCGCGAGACTTTGACCTGAGCGCAAAAATGGAGGCTCTAGACCCTTCCAGAGCTGAGATATGGAAACTCAAAATTTCGACCCGAAAAAAAAACGACAGTCTTACCCCTTACGTTTTTTTTTTCATTTTCGGGCGAAAAATCAAGTTTCTCCAATCTTCTCAAAACTCTGGATTATGATAGAGGGCCGCGAGACTTTGACCTGAGCGCAAAAATGGAGGCTCTAGACCCTTCCAGAGCTGAGAAATGGAAACTCAAAATTTCGACCCGAAAAAAAAACGACAGTGTTACCCCTTACGTTTTTTTCCATTTTCGGGCCAAAAATCAAGTTTCTCCAATCTTCTCAAAACTCTGGATTATGATAGAGGGCCGCGAGACTTTGACCTGAGCGCAAAAATGGAGGCTCTAGACCCTTCCAGAGCTGAGATATGGAAACTCAAAATTTCGACCCGAAAAAAAAAACGACAGTGTTACCCCTTATGTTTTTTTCCGTTTTCGGGCCAAAAATCAAGTTTCTCCAATCTTCTCAAAACTCTGGATTATGATAGAGGGCCGCGAGACTTTGACCTGAGCGCAAAAATGGAGGCTCTAGACCCTTCCAGCGCTGAGATATGGAAACTCAAAATTTCGACCCGAAAAAAAAACGACAGTGTTACCCCTTACGTTTTTTTTCATTTTCGGGCGAAAAATCAAGTTTCTCCAATCTTCTCAAAACTCTGGATTATGATAGAGGGCCGCGAGACTTTGACCTGAGCGCAAAAATGGAGGCTCTAGACCCTTCCAGAGCTGAGATATGGAAACTCAAAATTTCGACCCGAAAAAAAAAACGACAGTGTTACCCCTTACGTTTTTTTTCATTTTCGGGTGAAAAATCAAGTTTCTCCAATCTTCTCAAAACTCTGGATTATGATAGAGGGCCGCGAGACTTTGACCTGAGCGCAAAAATGGAGGCTCTAGACCCTTCCAGAGCTGAGATATGGAAACTCAAAATTTCGACCCGAAAAAAAAAACGACAGTGTTACCCCTTACGTTTTTTTTCGTTTTCGGGCGAAAAATCTAAATTCTCCAATCTTCTCAAAACTCTGGATTATGATAGAGGGCGCGAGACTTTGACCTGAGCGCAAAAATGGAGGCTCTAGACCCTTCCAGAGCTGAGATATGGAAACTCAAAATTTCGACCTGAAAAAAAAACGACAGTGTTACCCCTTACGTTTTTTTTCGTTTTCGGGCGAAAAATCTAAATTCTCCAATCTTCTCAAAACTCTGGATTATGATAGAGGGCCGCGAGACTTTGACCTGAGCGCAAAAATGGAGGCTCTAGACCCTTCCAGAGCTGAGATATGGAAACTCAAAATTTCGACCCGAAAAAAAAACCGACAGTGTTACCCCTTACGTTTTTTTTCGTTTTCGGGCGAAAAATCAAATTTCTCCAATCTTCTCAAAACTCTGGATTGTGATAGAGGGCCGCGAGACTTTGACCTGAGCGCAAAAATGGAGGCTCTAGACCCTTCCAGAGCTGAGATATGGAAACTCAAAATTTCGACCCGAAAAAAAAACGACAGTGTTACCCCTTACGTTTTTTTTCGTTTTCGGGCGAAAAATCAAATTTCTCCAATCTTCTCAAAACTCTGGATTATGATAGAGGGCCGCGAGACTTTGACCTGAGCGGAAAAATGGAGGCTCTAGACCCTTCCAGAGCTGAGATATGGAAACTCAAAATTTCGACCCGAAAAAAAAAACGACAGTGTTACCCCTTACGTTTTTTTTCGTTTTCGGGCGAAAAATCAAGTTTCTCCAATCTTCTCAAAACTCTGGATTATGATAGAGGGCCGCGAGACTTTGACCTGAGCGCAAAAATGGAGGCTCTAGACCCTTCCAGAGCTGAGATATGGAAACTCAAAATTTCGACCCGAAAAAAAAACGACAGTGTTACCCCTTACGTTTTTTTTTCGTTTTCGGGCGAAAAATCTAAATTCTCCAATCTTCTCAAAACTCTGGATTATGATAGAGGGCGCGAGACTTTGACCTGAGCGCAAAAATGGAGGCTCTAGACCCTTCCAGAGCTGAGATATGGAAACTCAAAATTTCGACCCGAAAAAAAAAACGACAGTGTTACCCCTTACGTTTTTTTCCGTTTTCGGGCCAAAAATCAAGTTTCTCCAATCTTCTCAAAACTCTGGATTATGATAGAGGGCCGCGAGACTTTGACCTGAGCGCAAAAATGGAGGCTCTAGACCCTTCCAGAGCTGAGATATGGAAACTCAAAATTTCGACCCGAAAAAAAAACGACAGTGTTACCCCTTACGTTTTTTTTCATTTTCGGGCGACAAATCAAGTTTCTCCAATCTTCTCAAAACTCTGGATTATGATAGAGGGCCGCGAGACTTTGACCTGAGCGCAAAAATGGAGGCTCTAGACCCTTCCAGAGCTGAGATATGGAAACTCAAAATTTCGACCCGAAAAAAAAAACGACAGTGTTACCCCTTACGTTTTTTTTCATTTTCGGGTGAAAAATCAAGTTTCTCCAATCTTCTCAAAACTCTGGATTATGATAGAGGGCCGCGAGACTTTGACCTGAGCGCAAAAATGGAGGCTCTAGACCCTTCCAGAGCTGAGATATGGAAACTCAAAATTTCGACCCGAAAAAAAAACGACAGTGTTACCCCTTACGTTTTTTTTCATTTTCGGGCGAAAAATCAAGTTTCTCCAATCTTCTCAAAACTCTGGATTATGATAGAGGGCCGCAAGACTTTGACCTGAGCGCAAAAATGGAGGCTCTAGACCCTTCCAGAGCTGAGATATGGAAACTCAAAATTTCGACCCGAAAAAAAAACGACAGTCTTACCCCTTACGTTTTTTTTTCATTTTCGGGCGAAAAATCAAGTTTCTCCAATCTTCTCAAAACTCTGGATTATGATAGAGGGCCGCGAGACTTTGACCTGAGCGCAAAAATGGAGGCTCTAGACCCTTCCAGAGCTGAGAAATGGAAACTCAAAATTTCGACCCGAAAAAAAAACGACAGTGTTACCCCTTACGTTTTTTTCCATTTTCGGGCCAAAAATCAAGTTTCTCCAATCTTCTCAAAACTCTGGATTATGATAGAGGGCCGCAAGACTTTGACCTGAGCGCAAAAATGGAGGCTCTAGACCCTTCCAGAGCTGAGATATGGAAACTCAAAATTTCGACCCGAAAAAAAAAACGACAGTGTTACCCCTTATGTTTTTTTCCGTTTTCGGGCCAAAAATCAAGTTTCTCCAATCTTCTCAAAACTCTGGATTATGATAGAGGGCCGCGAGACTTTGACCTGAGCGCAAAAATGGAGGCTCTAGACCCTTCCAGCGCTGAGATATGGAAACTCAAAATTTCGACCCGAAAAAAAAAACGACAGTGTTACCCCTTACGTTTTTTTTCATTTTCGGGCGAAAAATCAAGTTTCTCCAATCTTCTCAAAACTCTGGATTATGATAGAGGGCCGCGAGACTTTGACCTGAGCGCAAAAATGGAGGCTCTAGACCCTTCCAGAGCTGAGATATGGAAACTCAAAATTTCGACCCGAAAAAAAAACGACAGTGTTACCCCTTACGTTTTTTTTCATTTTCGGGCGAAAAATCAAGTTTCTCCAATCTTCTCAAAACTCTGGATTATGATAGAGGGCCGCGAGACTTTGACCTGAGCGCAAAAATGGAGGCTCTAGACCCTTCCAGAGCTGAGATATGGAAACTCAAAATTTCGACCCGAAAAAAAAACGACAGTGTTACCCCTTACGTTTTTTTTCATTTTCGGGCGAAAAATCAAGTTTCTCCAATCTTCTCAAAACTCTGGATTATGATAGAGGGCCGCAAGACTTTGACCTGAGCGCAAAAATGGAGGCTCTAGACCCTTCCAGAGCTGAGATATGGAAACTCAAAATTTCGACCCGAAAAAAAAACGACAGTCTTACCCCTTACGTTTTTTTTTCATTTTCGGGCGAAAAATCAAGTTTCTCCAATCTTCTCAAAACTCTGGATTATGATAGAGGGCCGCGAGACTTTGACCTGAGCGCAAAAATGGAGGCTCTAGACCCTTCCAGAGCTGAGAAATGGAAACTCAAAATTTCGACCCGAAAAAAAAACGACAGTGTTACCCCTTACGTTTTTTTCCATTTTCGGGCCAAAAATCAAGTTTCTCCAATCTTCTCAAAACTCTGGATTATGATAGAGGGCCGCAAGACTTTGACCTGAGCGCAAAAATGGAGGCTCTAGACCCTTCCAGAGCTGAGATATGGAAACTCAAAATTTCGACCCGAAAAAAAAAACGACAGTGTTACCCCTTATGTTTTTTTCCGTTTTCGGGCCAAAAATCAAGTTTCTCCAATCTTCTCAAAACTCTGGATTATGATAGAGGGCCGCGAGACTTTGACCTGAGCGCAAAAATGGAGGCTCTAGACCCTTCCAGCGCTGAGATATGGAAACTCAAAATTTCGACCCGAAAAAAAAAACGACAGTGTTACCCCTTACGTTTTTTTTCATTTTCGGGCGAAAAATCAAGTTTCTCCAATCTTCTCAAAACTCTGGATTATGATAGAGGGCCGCGAGACTTTGACCTGAGCGCAAAAATGGAGGCTCTAGACCCTTCCAGAGCTGAGATATGGAAACTCAAAATTTCGACCCGAAAAAAAAACGACAGTGTTACCCCTTACGTTTTTTTTCATTTTCGGGCGAAAAATCAAGTTTTTCCAATCTTCTCAAAACTCTGGATTATGATAGAGGGCCGCGAGACTTTGACCTGAGCGCAAAAATGGAGGCTCTAGACCCTTCCAGAGCTGAGATATGGAAACTCAAAATTTCGACCCGAAAAAAAAACGACAGTGTTACCCCTTACGTTTTTTTTCATTTTCGGGCGAAAAATCAAGTTTCTCCAATCTTCTCAAAACTCTGGATTATGATAGAGGGCCGCAAGACTTTGACCTGAGCGCAAAAATGGAGGCTCTAGACCCTTCCAGAGCTGAGATATGGAAACTCAAAATTTCGACCCGAAAAAAAAACGACAGTCTTACCCCTTACGTTTTTTTTTCATTTTCGGGCGAAAAATCAAGTTTCTCCAATCTTCTCAAAACTCTGGATTATGATAGAGGGCCGCGAGACTTTGACCTGAGCGCAAAAATGGAGGCTCTAGACCCTTCCAGAGCTGAGAAATGGAAACTCAAAATTTCGACCCGAAAAAAAAACGACAGTGTTACCCCTTACGTTTTTTTCCATTTTCGGGTCAAAAATCAAGTTTCTCCAATCTTCTCAAAACTCTGGATTATGATAGAGGGCCGCAAGACTTTGACCTGAGCGCAAAAATTGAGGCTCTAGACCCTTCCAGAGCTGAGATATGGAAACTCAAAATTTCGACCCGAAAAAAAAAACGACAGTGTTACCCCTTATGTTTTTTTCCGTTTTCGGGCCAAAAATCAAGTTTCTCCAATCTTCTCAAAACTCTGGATTATGATAGAGGGCCGCGAGACTTTGACCTGAGCGCAAAAATGGAGGCTCTAGACCCTTCCAGCGCTGAGATATGGAAACTCAAAATTTCGACCCGAAAAAAAAAACGACAGTGTTACCCCTTACGTTTTTTTTCATTTTCGGGCGAAAAATCAAGTTTCTCCAATCTTCTCAAAACTCTGGATTATGATAGAGGGCCGCGAGACTTTGACCTGAGCGCAAAAATGGAGGCTCTAGACCCTTCCAGAGCTGAGATATGGAAACTCAAAATTTCGACCCGAAAAAAAAACGACAGTGTTACCCCTTACGTTTTTTTTCATTTTCGGGCGAAAAATCAAGTTTCTCCAATCTTCTCAAAACTCTGGATTATGATAGAGGGCCGCGAGACTTTGACCTGAGCGCAAAAATGGAGGCTCTAGACCCTTCCAGAGCTGAGATATGGAAACTCAAAATTTCGACCCGAAAAAAAAACGACAGTGTTACCCCTTACGTTTTTTTTCATTTTCGGGCGAAAAATCAAGTTTCTCCAATCTTCTCAAAACTCTGGATTATGATAGAGGGCGCGAGACTTTGACCTGAGCGCAAAAATGGAGGCTCTAGACCCTTCCAGAGCTGAGATATGGAAACTCAAAATTTCGACCCGAAAAAAAAACGACAGTGTTACCCCTTACGTTTTTTTTCCGTTTTCGGGCCAAAAATCAAGTTTCTCCAATCTTCTCAAAACTCTGGATTATGATAGAGGGCCGCGAGACTTTGACCTGAGCGCAAAAATGGAGGCTCTAGACCCTTCCAGAGCTGAGATATGGAAACTCAAAATTTCGACCCGAAAAAAAAACGACAGTGTTACCCCTTACGTTTTTTTTCATTTTCGGGCGAAAAATCAAGTTTCTCCAATCTTCTCAAAACTCTGGATTATGATAGAGGGCCGCGAGACTTTGACCTGAGCGCAAAAATGGAGGCTCTAGACCCTTCCAGAGCTGAGATATGGAAACTCAAAATTTCGACCCGAAAAAAAAAACGACAGTGTTACCCCTTACGTTTTTTTTCATTTTCGGGTGAAAAATCAAGTTTCTCCAATCTTCTCAAAACTCTGGATTATGATAGAGGGCCGCGAGACTTTGACCTGAGCGCAAAAATGGAGGCTCTAGACCCTTCCAGAGCTGAGATATGGAAACTCAAAATTTCGACCCGAAAAAAAAACGACAGTGTTACCCCTTACATTTTTTTTCATTTTCGGGCGAAAAATCAAGTTTCTCCAATCTTCTCAAAACTCTGGATTATGATAGAGGGCCGCGAGACTTTGACCTGAGCGCAAAAATGGAGGCTCTAGACCCTTCCAGAGCTGAGATATGGAAACTCAAAATTTCGACCCGAAAAAAAAACGACAGTGTTACCCCTTACGTTTTTTTCCGTTTTCGGGCCAAAAATCAAGTTTCTCCAATCTTCTCAAAACTCTGGATTATGATAGAGGGCCGCGAGACTTTGACCTGAGCGCAAAAATGGAGGCTCTAGACCCTTCCAGAGCTGAGATATGGCAACTCAAAATTTCGACCCGAAAAAAAAACGACAGTGTTACCCCTTACGTTTTTTTTCATTTTCGGGCGAAAAATCAAGTTTCTCCAATCTTCTCAAAACTCTGGATTATGATAGAGGGCCGCGAGACTTTGACCTGAGCGCAAAAATGGAGGCTCTAGACCCTTCCAGAGCTGAGATATGGAAACTCAAAATTTCGACCCGAAAAAAAAAACGACAGTGTTACCCCTTACGTTTTTTTTCATTTTCGGGTGAAAAATCAAGTTTCTCCAATCTTCTCAAAACTCTGGATTATGATAGAGGGCCGCGAGACTTTGACCTGAGCGCAAAAATGGAGGCTCTAGACCCTTCCAGAGCTGAGATATGGAAACTCAAAATTTCGACCCGAAAAAAAAACGACAGTGTTACCCCTTACGTTTTTTTTCATTTTCGGGCGAAAAATCAAGTTTCTCCAATCTTCTCAAAACTCTGGATTATGATAGAGGGCCGCGAGACTTTGACCTGAGCGCAAAAATGGAGGCTCTAGACCCTTCCAGAGCTGAGATATGGAAACTCAAAATTTCAACCCGAAAAAAAAACGACAGTCTTACCCCTTACGTTTTTTTTTCATTTTCGGGCGAAAAATCAAGTTTCTCCAATCTTCTCAAAACTCTGGATTATGATAGAGGGCCGCGAGACTTTGACCTGAGCGCAAAAATGGAGGCTCTAGACCCTTCCAGAGCTGAGAAATGGAAACTCAAAATTTCGACCCGAAAAAAAAACGACAGTGTTACCCCTTACGTTTTTTTCCATTTTCGGGCCAAAAATCAAGTTTCTCCAATCTTCTCAAAACTCTGGATTATGATAGAGGGCCGCAAGACTTTGACCTGAGCGCAAAAATGGAGGCTCTAGACCCTTCCAGAGCTGAGATATGGAAACTCAAAATTTCGACCCGAAAAAAAAAACGACAGTGTTACCCCTTATGTTTTTTTCCGTTTTCGGGCCAAAAATCAAGTTTCTCCAATCTTCTCAAAACTCTGGATTATGATAGAGGGCCGCGAGACTTTGACCTGAGCGCAAAAATGGAGGCTCTAGACCCTTCCAGCGCTGAGATATGGAAACTCAAAATTTCGACCCGAAAAAAAAACGACAGTGTTACCCCTTACGTTTTTTTTCATTTTCGGGCGAAAAATCAAGTTTCTCCAATCTTCTCAAAACTCTGGATTATGATAGAGGGCCGCGAGACTTTGACCTGAGCGCAAAAATGGAGGCTCTAGACCCTTCCAGAGCTGAGATATGGAAACTCAAAATTTCGACCCGAAAAAAAAACGACAGTGTTACCCCTTACGTTTTTTTTCATTTTCGGGCGAAAAATCAAGTTTCTCCAATCTTCTCAAAACTCTGGATTATGATAGAGGGCCGCGAGACTTTGACCTGAGCGCAAAAATGGAGGCTCTAGACCCTTCCAGAGCTGAGATATGGAAACTCAAAATTTCGACCCGAAAAAAAAACGACAGTCTTACCCCTTACGTTTTTTTTTCATTTTCGGGCGAAAAATCAAGTTTCTCCAATCTTCTCAAAACTCTGGATTATGATAGAGGGCCGCGAGACTTTGACCTGAGCGCAAAAATGGAGGCTCTAGACCCTTCCAGAGCTGAGAAATGGAAACTCAAAATTTCGACCCGAAAAAAAAACGACAGTGTTACCCCTTACGTTTTTTTCCATTTTCGGGCCAAAAATCAAGTTTCTCCAATCTTCTCAAAACTCTGGATTATGATAGAGGGCCGCGAGACTTTGACCTGAGCGCAAAAATGGAGGCTCTAGACCCTTCCAGAGCTGAGATATGGAAACTCAAAATTTCGACCCGAAAAAAAAAACGACAGTGTTACCCCTTATGTTTTTTTCCGTTTTCGGGCCAAAAATCAAGTTTCTCCAATCTTCTCAAAACTCTGGATTATGATAGAGGGCCGCGAGACTTTGACCTGAGCGCAAAAATGGAGGCTCTAGACCCTTCCAGCGCTGAGATATGGAAACTCAAAATTTCGACCCGAAAAAAAAACGACAGTGTTACCCCTTACGTTTTTTTTCATTTTCGGGCGAAAAATCAAGTTTCTCCAATCTTCTCAAAACTCTGGATTATGATAGAGGGCCGCGAGACTTTGACCTGAGCGCAAAAATGGAGGCTCTAGACCCTTCCAGAGCTGAGATATGGAAACTCAAAATTTCGACCCGAAAAAAAAAACGACAGTGTTACCCCTTACGTTTTTTTTCATTTTCGGGTGAAAAATCAAGTTTCTCCAATCTTCTCAAAACTCTGGATTATGATAGAGGGCCGCGAGACTTTGACCTGAGCGCAAAAATGGAGGCTCTAGACCCTTCCAGAGCTGAGATATGGAAACTCAAAATTTCGACCCGAAAAAAAAAACGACAGTGTTACCCCTTACGTTTTTTTTCATTTTCGGGCGAAAAATCAAGTTTCTCCAATCTTCTCAAAACTCTGGATTATGATAGAGGGCCGCGAGACTTTGACCTGAGCGCAAAAATGGAGGCTCTAGACCCTTCCAGAGCTGAGATATGGAAACTCAAAATTTCGACCCGAAAAAAAAAACGACAGTGTTACCCCTTACGTTTTTTTTCATTTTCGGGTGAAAAATCAAGTTTCTCCAATCTTCTCAAAACTCTGGATTATGATAGAGGGCCGCGAGACTTTGACCTGAGCGCAAAAATGGAGGCTCTAGACCCTTCCAGCGCTGAGATATGGAAACTCAAAATTTCGACCCGAAAAAAAAAACGACAGTGTTACCCCTTACGTTTTTTTTCATTTTCGGGCGAAAAATCAAGTTTCTCCAATCTTCTCAAAACTCTGGATTATGATAGAGGGCCGCGAGACTTTGACCTGAGTGCAAAAATGGAGGCTCTAGACCCTTCCAGAGCTGAGATATGGAAACTCAAAATTTCGACCCGAAAAAAAAACGACAGTGTTACCCCTTACGTTTTTTTTTATTTTCGGGCGAAAAATCAAGTTTCTCCAATCTTCTCAAAACTCTGGATTATGATAGAGGGCCGCGAGACTTTGACCTGAGCGCAAAAATGGAGGCTCTAGACCCTTCCAGAGCTGAGATATGGAAACTCAAAATTTCGACCCGAAAAAAAAACGACAGTGTTACCCCTTACGTTTTTTTCCGTTTTCGGGCCAAAAATCAAGTTTCTCCAATCTTCTCAAAACTCTGGATTATGATAGAGGGCCGCGAGACTTTGACCTGAGCGCAAAAATGGAGGCTCTAGACCCTTCCAGAGCTGAGATATGGAAACTCAAAATTTCGACCCGAAAAAAAAACGACAGTGTTACCCCTTACGTTTTTTTTCATTTTCGGGCGAAAAATCAAGTTTCTCCAATCTTCTCAAAACTCTGGATTATGATAGAGGGCCGCGAGACTTTGACCTGAGCGCAAAAATGGAGGCTCTAGACCCTTCCAGAGCTGAGATATGGAAACTCAAAATTTCGACCCGAAAAAAAAAACGACAGTGTTACCCCTTACGTTTTTTTTCATTTTCGGGTGAAAAATCAAGTTTCTCCAATCTTCTCAAAACTCTGGATTATGATAGAGGGCCGCGAGACTTTGACCTGAGCGCAAAAATGGAGGCTCTAGACCCTTCCAGAGCTGAGATATGGAAACTCAAAATTTCGACCCGAAAAAAAAACGACAGTGTTACCCCTTACGTTTTTTTTCATTTTCGGGCGAAAAATCAAGTTTCTCCAATCTTCTCAAAACTCTGGATTATGATAGAGGGCCGCGAGACTTTGACCTGAGCGCAAAAATGGAGGCTCTAGACCCTTCCAGAGCTGAGATATGGAAACTCAAAATTTCGACCCGAAAAAAAAACGACAGTCTTACCCCTTACGTTTTTTTTTCATTTTCGGGCGAAAAATCAAGTTTCTCCAATCTTCTCAAAACTCTGGATTATGATAGAGGGCCGCGAGACTTTGACCTGAGCGCAAAAATGGAGGCTCTAGACCCTTCCAGAGCTGAGAAATGGAAACTCAAAATTTCGACCCGAAAAAAAAACGACAGTGTTACCCCTTACGTTTTTTTCCATTTTCGGGCCAAAAATCAAGTTTCTCCAATCTTCTCAAAACTCTGGATTATGATAGAGGGCCGCAAGACTTTGACCTGAGCGCAAAAATGGAGGCTCTAGACCCTTCCAGAGCTGAGATATGGAAACTCAAAATTTCGACCCGAAAAAAAAAACGACAGTGTTACCCCTTATGTTTTTTTCCGTTTTCGGGCCAAAAATCAAGTTTCTCCAATCTTCTCAAAACTCTGGATTATGATAGAGGGCCGCGAGACTTTGACCTGAGCGCAAAAATGGAGGCTCTAGACCCTTCCAGCGCTGAGATATGGAAACTCAAAATTTCGACCCGAAAAAAAAACGACAGTGTTACCCCTTACGTTTTTTTTCATTTTCGGGCGAAAAATCAAGTTTCTCCAATCTTCTCAAAACTCTGGATTATGATAGAGGGCCGCGAGACTTTGACCTGAGCGCAAAAATGGAGGCTCTAGACCCTTCCAGAGCTGAGATATGGAAACTCAAAATTTCGACCCGAAAAAAAAACGACAGTGTTACCCCTTACGTTTTTTTTCATTTTCGGGCGAAAAATCAAGTTTCTCCAATCTTCTCAAAACTCTGGATTATGATAGAGGGCCGCGAGACTTTGACCTGAGCGCAAAAATGGAGGCTCTAGACCCTTCCAGAGCTGAGATATGGAAACTCAAAATTTCGACCCGAAAAAAAAACGACAGTCTTACCCCTTACGTTTTTTTTTCATTTTCGGGCGAAAAATCAAGTTTCTCCAATCTTCTCAAAACTCTGGATTATGATAGAGGGCCGCGAGACTTTGACCTGAGCGCAAAAATGGAGGCTCTAGACCCTTCCAGAGCTGAGATATGGAAACTCAAAATTTCGACCCGAAAAAAAAAACGACAGTGTTACCCCTTATGTTTTTTTCCGTTTTCGGGCCAAAAATCAAGTTTCTCCAATCTTCTCAAAACTCTGGATTATGATAGAGGGCCGCGAGACTTTGACCTGAGCGCAAAAATGGAGGCTCTAGACCCTTCCAGCGCTGAGATATGGAAACTCAAAATTTCGACCCGAAAAAAAAAACGACAGTGTTACCCCTTACGTTTTTTTTCATTTTTGGGCGAAAAATCAAGTTTCTCCAATCTTCTCAAAACTCTGGATTATGATAGAGGGCCGCGAGACTTTGACCTGAGCGCAAAAATGGAGGCTCTAGACCCTTCCAGAGCTGAGATATGGAAACTCAAAATTTCGACCCGAAAAAAAAAACGACAGTGTTACCCCTTACGTTTTTTTTCATTTTCGGGCGAAAAATCAAGTTTCTCCAATCTTCTCAAAACTCTGGATTATGATAGAGGGCCGCGAGACTTTGACCTGAGCGCAAAAATGGAGGCTCTAGACCCTTCCAGAGCTGAGATATGGAAACTCAAAATTTCGACCCGAAAAAAAAAACGACAGTGTTACCCCTTACGTTTTTTTTCATTTTCGGGCGAAAAATCAAGTTTCTCCAATCTTCTCAAAACTCTGGATTATGATAGAGGGCCGCGAGACTTTGACCTGTGCGCAAAAATGGAGGCTCTAGACCCTTCCAGAGCTGAGATATGGAAACTCAAAATTTCGACCCGAAAAAAAAAACGACAGTGTTACCCCTTACGTTTTTTTTCATTTTCGGGTGAAAAATCAAGTTTCTCCAATCTTCTCAAAACTCTGGATTATGATAGAGGGCCGCGAGACTTTGACCTGAGCGCAAAAATGGAGGCTCTAGACCCTTCCAGCGCTGAGATATGGAAACTCAAAATTTCGACCCGAAAAAAAAAACGACAGTGTTACCCCTTACGTTTTTTTTCATTTTCGGGCGAAAAATCAAGTTTCTCCAATCTTCTCAAAACTCTGGATTATGATAGAGGGCCGCGAGACTTTGACCTGAGCGCAAAAATGGAGGCTCTAGACCCTTCCAGAGCTGAGATATGGAAACTCAAAATTTCGACCCGAAAAAAAAACGACAGTGTTACCCCTTACGTTTTTTTTCATTTTCGGGCGAAAAATCAAGTTTCTCCAATCTTCTCAAAACTCTGGATTATGATAGAGGGCCGCGAGACTTTGACCTGAGCGCAAAAATGGAGGCTCTAGACCCTTCCAGAGCTGAGATATGGAAACTCAAAATTTCGACCCGAAAAAAAAAACGACAGTGTTACCCCTTACGTTTTTTTTCATTTTCGGGTGAAAAATCAAGTTTCTCCAATCTTCTCAAAACTCTGGATTATGATAGAGGGCCGCGAGACTTTGACCTGAGCGCAAAAATGGAGGCTCTAGACCCTTCCAGAGCTGAGATATGGAAACTCAAAATTTCGACCCGAAAAAAAAAACGACAGTGTTACCCCTTACGTTTTTTTTCGTTTTCGGGCGAAAAATCTAAATTCTCCAATCTTCTCAAAACTCTGGATTATGATAGAGGGCGCGAGACTTTGACCTGAGCGCAAAAATGGAGGCTCTAGACCCTTCCAGAGCTGAGATATGGAAACTCAAAATTTCGACCTGAAAAAAAAAACGACAGTGTTACCCCTTACGTTTTTTTTCGTTTTCGGGCGAAAAATCAAGTTTCTCCAATCTTCTCAAAACTCTGGATTATGATAGAGGGCCGCGAGACTTTGACCTGAGCGCAAAAATGGAGGCTCTAGACCCTTCCAGAGCTGAGATATGGAAACTCAAAATTTCGACCCGAAAAAAAAACCGACAGTGTTACCCCTTACGTTTTTTTTCGTTTTCGGGCGAAAAATCAAATTTCTCCAATCTTCTCAAAACTCTGGATTGTGATAGAGGGCCGCGAGACTTTGACCTGAGCGCAAAAATGGAGGCTCTAGACCCTTCCAGAGCTGAGATATGGAAACTCAAAATTTCGACCCGAAAAAAAAACGACAGTGTTACCCCTTACGTTTTTTTTCGTTTTCGGGCGAAAAATCAAATTTCTCCAATCTTCTCAAAACTCTGGATTATGATAGAGGGCCGCGAGACTTTGACCTGAGCGGAAAAATGGAGGCTCTAGACCCTTCCAGAGCTGAGATATGGAAACTCAAAATTTCGACCCGAAAAAAAAAACGACAGTGTTACCCCTTACGTTTTTTTTCGTTTTCGGGCGAAAAATCAAGTTTCTCCAATCTTCTCAAAACTCTGGATTATGATAGAGGGCCGCGAGACTTTGACCTGAGCGCAAAAATGGAGGCTCTAGACCCTTCCAGAGCTGAGATATGGAAACTCAAAATTTCGACAACCGAAAAAAAAACGACAGTGTTACCCCTTACGTTTTTTTTTCGTTTTCGGGCGAAAAATCTAAATTCTCCAATCTTCTCAAAACTCTGGATTATGATAGAGGGCGCGAGACTTTGACCTGAGCGCAAAAATGGAGGCTCTAGACCCTTCCAGAGCTGAGATATGGAAACTCAAAATTTCGACCCGAAAAAAAAACGACAGTGTTACCCCTTACGTTTTTTTCCGTTTTCGGGCCAAAAATCAAGTTTCTCCAATCTTCTCAAAACTCTGGATTATGATAGAGGGCCGCGAGACTTTGACCTGAGCGCAAAAATGGAGGCTCTAGACCCTTCCAGAGCTGAGATATGGAAACTCAAAATTTCGACCCGAAAAAAAAACGACAGTGTTACCCCTTACGTTTTTTTCCGTTTTCGGGCCAAAAATCAAGTTTCTCCAATCTTCTCAAAACTCTGGATTATGATAGAGGGCCGCGAGACTTTGACCTGAGCGCAAAAATGGAGGCTCTAGACCCTTCCAGAGCTGAGATATGGAAACTCAAAATTTCGACCCGAAAAAAAAAACGACAGTGTTACCCCTTACGTTTTTTTTCATTTTCGGGTGAAAAATCAAGTTTCTCCAATCTTCTCAAAACTCTGGATTATGATAGAGGGCCGCGAGACTTTGACCTGAGCGCAAAAATGGAGGCTCTAGACCCTTCCAGAGCTGAGATATGGAAACTCAAAATTTCGACCCGAAAAAAAAACGACAGTGTTACCCCTTACGTTTTTTTTCATTTTCGGGCGAAAAATCAAGTTTCTCCAATCTTCTCAAAACTCTGGATTATGATAGAGGGCCGCGAGACTTTGACCTGAGCGCAAAAATGGAGGCTCTAGACCCTTCCAGAGCTGAGATATGGAAACTCAAAATTTCGACCCGAAAAAAAAACGACAGTGTTACCCCTTACGTTTTTTTCCGTTTTCGGGCCAAAAATCAAGTTTCTCCAATCTTCTCAAAACTCTGGATTATGATAGAGGGCCGCGAGACTTTGACCTGAGCGCAAAAATGGAGGCTCTAGACCCTTCCAGAGCTGAGATATGGAAACTCAAAATTTCGACCCGAAAAAAAACCGACAGTCTTACCCCTTACGTTTTTTTTTCATTTTCGGGCGAAAAATCAAGTTTCTCCAATCTTCTCAAAACTCTGGATTATGATAGAGGGCCGCGAGACTTTGACCTGAGCGCAAAAATGGAGGCTCTAGACCCTTCCAGAGCTGAGAAATGGAAACTCAAAATTTCGACCCGAAAAAAAAACGACAGTGTTACCCCTTACGTTTTTTTCCATTTTCGGGCCAAAAATCAAGTTTCTCCAATCTTCTCAAAACTCTGGATTATGATAGAGGGCCGCAAGACTTTGACCTGAGCGCAAAAATGGAGGCTCTAGACCCTTCCAGAGCTGAGATATGGAAACTCAAAATTTCGACCCGAAAAAAAAAACGACAGTGTTACCCCTTATGTTTTTTTCCGTTTTCGGGCCAAAAATCAAGTTTCTCCAATCTTCTCAAAACTCTGGATTATGATAGAGGGCCGCGAGACTTTGACCTGAGCGCAAAAATGGAGGCTCTAGACCCTTCCAGCGCTGAGATATGGAAACTCAAAATTTCGACCCGAAAAAAAAACGACAGTGTTACCCCTTACGTTTTTTTTCATTTTCGGGCGAAAAATCAAGTTTCTCCAATCTTCTCAAAACTCTGGATTATGATAGAGGGCCGCGAGACTTTGACCTGAGCGCAAAAATGGAGGCTCTAGACCCTTCCAGAGCTGAGATATGGAAACTCAAAATTTCGACCCGAAAAAAAAACGACAGTGTTACCCCTTACGTTTTTTTTCATTTTCGGGCGAAAAATCAAGTTTCTCCAATCTTCTCAAAACTCTGGATTATGATAGAGGGCCGCGAGACTTTGACCTGAGCGCAAAAATGGAGGCTCTAGACCCTTCCAGAGCTGAGATATGGAAACTCAAAATTTCGACCCGAAAAAAAAACGACAGTCTTACCCCTTACGTTTTTTTTTCATTTTCGGGCGAAAAATCAAGTTTCTCCAATCTTCTCAAAACTCTGGATTATGATAGAGGGCCGCGAGACTTTGACCTGAGCGCAAAAATGGAGGCTCTAGACCCTTCCAGAGCTGAGAAATGGAAACTCAAAATTTCGACCCGAAAAAAAAACGACAGTGTTACCCCTTACGTTTTTTTCCATTTTCGGGCCAAAAATCAAGTTTCTCCAATCTTCTCAAAACTCTGGATTATGATAGAGGGCCGCGAGACTTTGACCTGAGCGCAAAAATGGAGGCTCTAGACCCTTCCAGAGCTGAGATATGGAAACTCAAAATTTCGACCCGAAAAAAAAAACGACAGTGTTACCCCTTATGTTTTTTTCCGTTTTCGGGCCAAAAATCAAGTTTCTCCGATCTTCTCAAAACTCTGGATTATGATAGAGGGCCGCGAGACTTTGACCTGAGCGCAAAAATGGAGGCTCTAGACCCTTCCAGCGCTGAGATATGGAAACTCAAAATTTCGACCCGAAAAAAAAACGACAGTGTTACCCCTTACGTTTTTTTTCATTTTCGGGCGAAAAATCAAGTTTCTCCAATCTTCTCAAAACTCTGGATTATGATAGAGGGCCGCGAGACTTTGACCTGAGCGCAAAAATGGAGGCTCTAGACCCTTCCAGAGCTGAGATATGGAAACTCAAAATTTCGACCCGAAAAAAAAAACGACAGTGTTACCCCTTACGTTTTTTTTCATTTTCGGGTGAAAAATCAAGTTTCTCCAATCTTCTCAAAACTCTGGATTATGATAGAGGGCCGCGAGACTTTGACCTGAGCGCAAAAATGGAGGCTCTAGACCCTTCCAGAGCTGAGATATGGAAACTCAAAATTTCGACCCGGAAAAAAAACGACAGTGTTACCCCTTACGTTTTTTTTCATTTTCGGGCGAAAAATCAAGTTTCTCCAATCTTCTCAAAACTCTGGATTATGATAGAGGGCCGCGAGACTTTGACCTGAGCGCAAAAATGGAGGCTCTAGACCCTTCCAGAGCTGAGATATGGAAACTCAAAATTTCGACCCGAAAAAAAAAACGACAGTGTTACCCCTTACGTTTTTTTTCATTTTCGGGTGAAAAATCAAGTTTCTCCAATCTTCTCAAAACTCTGGATTATGATAGAGGGCCGCGAGACTTTGACCTGAGCGCAAAAATGGAGGCTCTAGACCCTTCCAGAGCTGAGATATGGAAACTCAAAATTTCGACCCGAAAAAAAAACGACAGTGTTACCCCTTACGTTTTTTTTCATTTTCGGGCGAAAAATCAAGTTTCTCCAATCTTCTCAAAACTCTGGATTATGATAGAGGGCCGCGAGACTTTGACCTGAGCGCAAAAATGGAGGCTCTAGACCCTTCCAGAGCTGAGATATGGAAACTCAAAATTTCGACCCGAAAAAAAAACGACAGTCTTACCCCTTACGTTTTTTTTTCATTTTCGGGCGAAAAATCAAGTTTCTCCAATCTTCTCAAAACTCTGGATTATGATAGAGGGCCGCGAGACTTTGACCTGAGCGCAAAAATGGAGGCTCTAGACCCTTCCAGAGCTGAGAAATGGAAACTCAAAATTTCGACCCGAAAAAAAAACGACAGTGTTACCCCTTACGTTTTTTTCCATTTTCGGGCCAAAAATCAAGTTTCTCCAATCTTCTCAAAACTCTGGATTATGATAGAGGGCCGCGAGACTTTGACCTGAGCGCAAAAATGGAGGCTCTAGACCCTTCCAGAGCTGAGATATGGAAACTCAAAATTTCGACCCGAAAAAAAAAATGACAGTGTTACCCCTTACGTTTTTTTTCGTTTTCGGGCGAAAAATCGAGTTTCTCCAATCTTCTCAAAACTCTGGATTATGATAGAGGGCCGCGAGACTTTGACCTGAGCGCAAAAATGGAGGCTCTAGACTCTTCCAGAGCTGAGATATGGAAACTCAAAATTTCGACCCGAAAAAAAAAACGACAGTGTTACCCCTTATGTTTTTTTCCGTTTTCGGGCCAAAAATCAAGTTTCTCCAATCTTCTCAAAACTCTGGATTATGATAGAGGGCCGCGAGACTTTGACCTGAGCGCAAAAATGGAGGCTCTAGACCCTTCCAGCGCTGAGATATGGAAACTCAAAATTTCGACCCGAAAAAAAAACGACAGTGTTACCCCTTACGTTTTTTTTCATTTTCGGGCGAAAAATCAAGTTTCTCCAATCTTCTCAAAACTCTGGATTATGATAGAGGGCCGCGAGACTTTGACCTGAGCGCAAAAATGGAGGCTCTAGACCCTTCCAGAGCTGAGATATGGAAACTCAAAATTTCGACCCGAAAAAAAAACGACAGTGTTACCCCTTACGTTTTTTTTCATTTTCGGGCGAAAAATCAAGTTTCTCCAATCTTCTCAAAACTCTGGATTATGATAGAGGGCCGCGAGACTTTGACCTGAGCGCAAAAATGGAGGCTCTAGACCCTTCCAGAGCTGAGATATGGAAACTCAAAATTTCGACCCGAAAAAAAAACGACAGTCTTACCCCTTACGTTTTTTTTTCATTTTCGGGCGAAAAATCAAGTTTCTCCAATCTTCTCAAAACTCTGGATTGTGATAGAGGGCCGCGAGACTTTGACCTGAGCGCAAAAATGGAGGCTCTAGACCCTTCCAGAGCTGAGATATGGAAACTCAAAATTTCGACCCGAAAAAAAAACGACAGTGTTACCCCTTACGTTTTTTTTTCGTTTTCGGGCGAAAAATCAAATTTCTCCAATCTTCTCAAAACTCTGGATTGTGATAGAGGGCCGCGAGACTTTGACCTGAGCGCAAAAATGGAGGCTCTAGACCCTTCCAGAGCTGAGATATGGAAACTCAAAATTTCGACCCGAAAAAAAAAACGACAGTGTTACCCCTTACGTTTTTTTTCGTTTTCGGGCGAAAAATCAAATTTCTCCAATCTTGTCAAAACTCTGGATTATGATAGAGGGCCGCGAGACTTTGACCTGAGCGCAAAAATGGAGGCTCTAGACCCTTCCAGAGCTGAGATATGGAAACTCAAAATTTCGACCCGAAAAAAAAAACGACAGTGTTACCCCTTACGTTTTTTTTCATTTTCGGGTGAAAAATCAAGTTTCTCCAATCTTCTCAAAACTCTGGATTATGATAGAGGGCCGCGAGACTTTGACCTGAGCGCAAAAATGGAGGCTCTAGACCCTTCCAGAGCTGAGATATGGAAACTCAAAATTTCGACCCGAAAAAAAAAACGACAGTGTTACCCCTTACGTTTTTTTTCATTTTCGGGTGAAAAATCAAGTTTCTCCAATCTTCTCAAAACTCTGGATTATGATAGAGGGCCGCGAGACTTTGACCTGAGCGCAAAAATGGAGGCTCTAGACCCTTCCAGAGCTGAGATATGGAAACTCAAAATTTCGACCCGGAAAAAAAACGACAGTGTTACCCCTTACGTTTTTTTTCATTTTCGGGCGAAAAATCAAGTTTCTCCAATCTTCTCAAAACTCTGGATTATGATAGAGGGCCGCGAGACTTTGACCTGAGCGCAAAAATGGAGGCTCTAGACCCTTCCAGAGCTGAGATATGGAAACTCAAAATTTCGACCCGAAAAAAAAAACGACAGTGTTACCCCTTACGTTTTTTTTCATTTTCGGGTGAAAAATCAAGTTTCTCCAATCTTCTCAAAACTCTGGATTATGATAGAGGGCCGCGAGACTTTGACCTGAGCGCAAAAATGGAGGCTCTAGACCCTTCCAGAGCTGAGATATGGAAACTCAAAATTTCGACCCGAAAAAAAAACGACAGTGTTACCCCTTACGTTTTTTTTCATTTTCGGGCGAAAAATCAAGTTTCTCCAATCTTCTCAAAACTCTGGATTATGATAGAGGGCCGCGAGACTTTGACCTGAGCGCAAAAATGGAGGCTCTAGACCCTTCCAGAGCTGAGATATGGAAACTCAAAATTTCGACCCGAAAAAAAAACGACAGTCTTACCCCTTACGTTTTTTTTTCATTTTCGGGCGAAAAATCAAGTTTCTCCAATCTTCTCAAAACTCTGGATTATGATAGAGGGCCGCGAGACTTTGACCTGAGCGCAAAAATGGAGGCTCTAGACCCTTCCAGAGCTGAGAAATGGAAACTCAAAATTTCGACCCGAAAAAAAAACGACAGTGTTACCCCTTACGTTTTTTTCCATTTTCGGGCCAAAAATCAAGTTTCTCCAATCTTCTCAAAACTCTGGATTATGATAGAGGGCCGCGAGACTTTGACCTGAGCGCAAAAATGGAGGCTCTAGACCCTTCCAGCGCTGAGATATGGAAACTCAAAATTTCGACCCGAAAAAAAAACGACAGTGTTACCCCTTACGTTTTTTTTCATTTTCGGGCGAAAAATCAAGTTTCTCCAATCTTCTCAAAACTCTGGATTATGATAGAGGGCCGCGAGACTTTGACCTGAGCGCAAAAATGGAGGCTCTAGACCCTTCCAGAGCTGAGATATGGAAACTCAAAATTTCGACCCGAAAAAAAAAACGACAGTGTTACCCCTTACGTTTTTTTTCATTTTCGGGTGAAAAATCAAGTTTCTCCAATCTTCTCAAAACTCTGGATTATGATAGAGGGCCGCGAGACTTTGACCTGAGCGCAAAAATGGAGGCTCTAGACCCTTCCAGAGCTGAGATATGGAAACTCAAAATTTCGACCCGAAAAAAAAAACGACAGTGTTACCCCTTACGTTTTTTTTCGTTTTCGGGCGAAAAATCTAAATTCTCCAATCTTCTCAAAACTCTGGATTGTGATAGAGGGCCGCGAGACTTTGACCTGAGCGCAAAAATGGAGGCTCTAGACCCTTCCAGAGCTGAGATATGGAAACTCAAAATTTCGACCCGAAAAAAAAACGACAGTGTTACCCCTTACGTTTTTTTTTCGTTTTCGGGCGAAAAATCAAATTTCTCCAATCTTCTCAAAACTCTGGATTGTGATAGAGGGCCGCGAGACTTTGACCTGAGCGCAAAAATGGAGGCTCTAGACCCTTCCAGAGCTGAGATATGGAAACTCAAAATTTCGACCCGAAAAAAAAAACGACAGTGTTACCCCTTACGTTTTTTTTCGTTTTCGGGCGAAAAATCAAATTTCTCCAATCTTGTCAAAACTCTGGATTATGATAGAGGGCCGCGAGACTTTGACCTGAGCGCAAAAATGGAGGCTCTAGACCCTTCCAGAGCTGAGATATGGAAACTCAAAATTTCGACCCGAAAAAAAAAATGACAGTGTTACCCCTTACGTTTTTTTTCGTTTTCGGGCGAAAAATCGAGTTTCTCCAATCTTCTCAAAACTCTGGATTATGATAGAGGGCCGCGAGACTTTGACCTGAGCGCAAAAATGGAGGCTCTAGACTCTTCCAGAGCTGAGATATGGAAACTCAAAATTTCGACCCGAAAAAAAAAACGACAGTGTTACCCCTTACGTTTTTTTTCATTTTCGGGCGAAAAATCAAGTTTCTCCAATCTTCTCAAAACTCTGGATTATGATAGAGGGCCGCGAGACTTTGACCTGAGTGCAAAAATGGAGGCTCTAGCCCCTTCCAGAGCTGAGATATCGAAACTCAAAAATTCGGCCCGAAAAAAAAAAAACGACAGTGGTACCCCTTTCGTTTTTTTTTTTTCGGGCGAAAAATCAAGTTTCTCCAATCTTCCCAAAACTCTGGATTATGATAGAGGGCCATGAGACTTAGACCTGAGTGCAATAATGGAGGCTCTAGACCCTTCCAGAGCTGAGATATCGAAACTCAAAAATTCGGCCCGAAAAAAAAAACGACAGTGGTACCCCTTACGTTTTTTTTTTTTTTTCGGGCGAAAAATTAAGTTTCTCCAATCTTCTCAAAACTCTTGATTCTGATAGAGGGCAATGAGACTTAGACCTGAGTGCAAAAATGGAGGCTCTAGACCCTTCCACAGCTGAGATATCGAAACTCAAAAATTCGGCCCGAAAAAAAAAACGACAGTGGTACCCCTTACGTTTTTTTTTTTTCGGTCGAAAAATTAAGTAAGATCTCAGCTCAGGAAGGGTCTAGAGCCTCCATTTTTGCACTCAGGTTTAAGTCTCATGGCCCTCTATCAGAATCCAGAGTTTTGAGAAAATTGGAGAAACTCAGTTTTTTTTCCATGATTAAACCATGTAAATTAAACTTGCTTTTCTTAGGATGTGTAACTAATCAAGGAATTATCATTTGTGGGTCAACTAATACATTTAAAATTTATGACACTCTTCCCAACTTAAGTTTCGGAGGCCTTATTCTTGATAAGACTGTGAGCGATCCTAACTTTGAGGGCATGGCGGTCTTCACACCAGTCATAAACGGTGAGTAAATGTCACACACACGCCACACTTTGAGCAAAGACGCCTTTCACATACTCAAGTCAATTCTCAATGTACAGCAGTAGTAGTAAAAGTAACAATAAACCTGAAAAACAAGTTTAGAAACTTAACTTAAGGCCCATTTCCCTCCTCAACTCCTCATTACAGTAAAATTGATCACATCTCTCTCAGTGTTTGGAACTCAACTCGTGGATTCAGGGAGGCGATCGGCTTCCGCTGCCAAAATAAAACCTTCTCATTCCAAATCGTCGCAATAAATCAGAGCACTGGCTCTTCGCTTGCGACGTTTTATCGTACATGAAAGAAGTCAAGCATTTTGACGGGAGTGTAACTAATAGACTTAAAAACCCCAGCCGAGGCAGAGTTTGTTTGGTTTTACGTAAAATATCACTTGTGGTGATTTGTCAACTTCAGCAATCTGGTTTAGATTTCCCCAGGCTGGTTCTGTTCCTGCTCAGCTGCACGTGCTCTACCAATGATCCTGCCCCTCTCGAACCATGACTCGATACTATGTTGGCAGAAACTACACGCAATGGGAATAGAGCATGTTATGGTTGTAAAAGCGGCCTAATCCAGCAGTAGCTGTGATTCCTCTGCTGAAAACTTCTCACGTCTTCCCTAGTTGTTTATCTGGATCTGGCACCCTATTTTTCCAGCTCAGTCCTGAGACACAAGGTTGCTGGGATTCATAAAGACTAATTTGATACCTCATTACCTAGTTTGATATTCACGTCAAGGAACACACTCGAGCTAAAATGTGGAAAAGCTGTTAATTGTGCACACAATAGTCTGAAATAGGCTGAAAATGTATCATTTGGCAGATATCAGTGTGCATACTTCCATAGACGCATGCTGCGTTCTAACATTTGCATCTGAGATGAGGGGAATATGAGAATTGCAATGGTGTAATGGTTGGAAAGCTCTCACATTTTTTTCCTCTTTGCACTTTTCAGGGGTTGGGGGGAATCTGGTGGCCATCCAGGCCAGTCGGATCTCCACCTACCTTCATTTCTTGAGCGTACCTGGAGTCCTGCCCTATAAGATGAGACAGCACTGGCCCAACCCCTGTGTCACATTCTTCTCCTCAGGTGAGGTCACTTTGAAACTATTTGTGCTCCTGGGATGAATTCACTCCTTTAGATCTTTGAGATAAAGTCGGTAATTAGTAAGCTAAGTCAAGCTTTGTATTGTTGAATTTGAACAAAACTTGAACCCTGATATTTACACTTTAACACAAATGATTTATGCGTGTGCAGTTATGAATGATATCTCAAACCCTGTTGTTTGTTGAGGAGGGATTTTTTATTCATTTTTCTATTCAGTGGTGGTTACGCTGTGATTTTACGACAATCCTAATGACTTACATTGAGGGAGAGGCCCGAGCCAAATTTAGAGACCTGGGGCTGTATTCAAAAAGAATTTTATCTTATTACTAGCAGTACTCATAAATCGCACTAAATATTTTAGCTAGGAGTTTTCTCTTAAAAGTTATTCACAATGCCTTTCAGACCTACTCTTAGTAGGGAAAAACGACAACTCCTAAACTAAAAGTAAGTCTTCGTTGCTATGGATGATGTCAATTCTCATGCACGAGCTTCCTCGCAATGATCACAGTGATTAGTTGTTAGATGACAGGGCCATCACGCGGAACATAACAGACGCACTAAATATGTCCTGTGTCCAACACAAAATAATAATAGTAATGTCATCGAAATGCATACAGTCCAATCCACTTTCAACAGTATTTCTCAGAAATCGCTTACTGCACCTTCAAGTTAGAAATGAAGAAAATAGCAGTTTTATTCTTAAGAATGTTTCGTAAATCCGTCCCCAGAATATCACTTGGAGATTGGGATTTTGAGTTGCGACTTCCCATAACACCTTTGAAAAATGTAAAAGTTTTGATTAGTGTCAATCCCGATCATTTTGAAACAATTGAAAATGCTCATCATGCCATTTCTCCTCAGGAGTGAACTCAAAGTCAGCGCGGGTGCTGTTCCTCCTGGTGGTTCCAGGTCATCTCTTGTTTCTTTTCGCCATCAATATGCTTCAAGGAGGTCACACTGCCATCACACCAGCATTCACCTGCTGCTACCTGAGTGCTGCTCTGCTTCAGGTGAGCCGTAGTGCTACTTTATAAACCTTAAAAAAATTCACACAAATCACTTTTAAACCACTGAAAAGTTTAGATAAAGAAAGTCTCTAATTGCCATTGGTGCCATTTTTTCAGTGCTTGTTTCATATATATTCTCACTGATGGGATCACTTTATTTGTTTTATATATATATTTTTTCCATCATCTGGCTGGAAAGCAAATAAAATAGTGTAAAACCGTAGTTTCAGGTAAAATGTGGAAATTGGCATGACTGTATTCATCCTCCTCCGACGAATCTCCTACTTAATTATATGGATACAAATGCAATCTATTGGCATTATCAAACAGGGACTGTTTATGAACAGACTGGTTCTGGGTTTTACTTGAAAATTGAACAAATTTAAATTTCGTCTCCAATTATTAATTTCAGATCGGAAATCTCTTATACATATTTAACATAGAATTGGACTTTATAACTCCCAATTGCAAGTTCATATCTCAAAATTTTGAGAAAAGAAGTCAGAATTGCAGGATATAAACTAGCAATTGTAAGAAAAAAAGTCAGAATGTGAGTTTACATCAAAATTCTCTTTCAATTCTCTTTAAAAAAAATTATTTTGTGGCATACCATCCATTAGAAACATGTGTGCTGCTTAATATTTTTCTGGAACCTTGGTAAATCATTTCAGGATTAATTGATGGATGGAAATTTGAAAACGATAAGTGATTGAAATTGCTGAACAAAAGTATTATTAAAAAAAGATTAAAATGTATTTTTTGTAAAAAAAACAAACATCTGTCTGTAATAAGTTAAGAATTGCATGCAACATTTAATCATGTTTTTCCTCACAGGTCGGGATCCTCATTTATACGGCAGACTTGATTGTGCGTTTGATGTGGAGGAAAGGTCTGGACCCCGATAACTTCTCCATCCCATACCTCACAGCGCTTGGAGACCTGTTGGGCACGGGTTTCCTGGCCCTGTGTTTCCGTCTGGTCATGTTAGCGGAGGGGAACGGCTTATAAAATGTTAGACCTCCTGCTTCTCCAGTTACAGCTCTCTGTTCACGGGACCTTTGCCACCCAGGCTGGCTACAGTGGCTTCAAACTTTTCTGTGCGAAACTAAAGACAGAATTTGAACCATTTTGCAGGGTAGGTTGACTGGAAATATGAAGTACACTTTTGATCATTGGCAGGTATGGACTACTGCCTAATGATCTGTAACATGATTATATTCTAGGTGTGTTGTCCTGTCGCTTCAATGATGCTGCTCTCTCATACACACTAGTCACCTGATTACTGTATATCAAGGTCTAACTTTAAGAGCGTGTCACAAACCTTTATGTGCCATGTATAAATTGAATTTGAAGTTTACAAAATATCAAACCCTGAAGGACTCTAGGAGGTTTCTTTTGTCTGGAGAATATTGTTTCAGGATTGATTTGAAAGATAATAGTAAAGTATCAAAACTTTTGAAGGTCATTCCTTTGCTGTTTTAGTAACTATATACAAGATCATAATTGCTGCTAGATATTTATACTGGATACAATAACTCATATAGCCTACAGAAAGCCCAATGTACCTCTCAGTTCGTAATTTTTTTTGCACCTAAAATATTAATTTCTCTCAAAATACCACACTTTGGGAAAAGGCAAAATAACTATCTTATGTAATGAATGTAATTGGTTGTTCACTTGAATAAATTGATGAAAATGATGTTGTTGTGGCAGTTTTATTCAGTACACTCTTGTAAAATCGTCACTCTGAATTATAATTAACCTTAATCACATGATTCTTCCATGGTTTGAGTGTTGTGGGGCCTCATTTATAAAATGTTTCATAGAAACAGTCCACATTTGATCTTACGATAATTCCTCAAATGTGCCTACATGTGATTCAGAGAATGAGCATACACACAAAAAACGTGTGTACACCTCTCTTCCAGAAGTCGCTTTGGTGCATTTCTCACATCACTATTTACATTTGCACAACAGTTAGTTCAACCTCCACAACATTTTGTCATTTGTGCACATCATAGTAGCAGTTTCTCATTCCTTCCAACAAATTGCAAATGCTTTTGGGACATGCATCAATTGCTTACATACAACTCTCTGCTGTCTTACAACGTTATCATTTGCTTATGTCATATCAGTCCAAATTAACTATACTTGTGAATGCTGAATAATCATTCCATATAAAACTAATAGTCCTCATTTCATTGCTTGAGTCATCACATACAGAAATGTTAAACTATTTGTTAAAATCCATCAAGTAAATTTTACATTTTTTATACCTTTAAAAAAAACAAAACTTTATCCTAAATTGAACAATTTCTCACAGGTGAACCTCAGCTTTCACTGATGAGAAGAGATGTGCATGAATGATTTATTGTTTACAGTTGTGCACTGATCTACTATGATCTATTTGACTAGCTTGTTCATAAACACTGGTGTTAGGACTTTTCATCTTGATGACACTGACACTTTCAATGACATGAATACTTGCTTTTGAGGAATGAGTTATCCATTTTGAGCAAGGTTATCAACTAAGTTTTGCAGTTTGTACTAATTGTTTTGAGAACTGCATTAACTGTTGTGCAAATGTAAATAGTGATGTAAGAAATGCACCAAAGCGACTGAGAAAAACTGTAAATGTATAAATCGCAAATGATCGTGAAATTGTGCAGGGCTGAATGGTTTCAGATCTCTGCCTTGTAAACGGCACATAATGAATTGCGAGCGACTCACTGCCAAGGAAAAGTGTGTATGTCTGCTCAGACCCTAAGCACATTTCCATTTCAAAGACCATTTTTCGCATATGCACAATTTAAGACTAAATCTGTGCATACGCACATTTTATAAAGAGGCTCCTGGTCCTTAAAGGGATACTCCACCGGGTTTTCATATTAAACTATGTTATTCCCTTAATTAAGACGAGCTGATGCATACCTCTCTCGTCTCAGTGTGTGCACTCTATCGCTCTGTATTGCCGCAAAACTATGTTAGCACTTAGCTTAGCCCAGTGCATTAAATATGGGCCAGAAAGAGAAGTGACAAAACACTTCCTCGTTTTCCCTGTTTAAACACAGTTACTCGATTAGTGTAACTCGACCTAGGCTGGTGACACAAAATAAAACGTTGTGTTTTTCTAAGCGTTTAAAATTGATGACTATATTTTATGGCGGAATACCATAAAAAAGTGCTTTAGAGCACTTCAACTTGGCGGAATAACACCTTCACTCGTGAAAAGTCCTCTTACCGGCTCCCGCTTCCTCGCTTTCCCCCTCCCTCTTATTTCCGTCAATGCAGCCAACGTGACATGCGCCAAAGCGGGAGCCGGTAAGAGGACTTTTCACGAGTGAAGGTATTATTGCGCCAAGTTGAAGTGCTCTAAAGCACTTTTTTATGGTATTCCGCCATAAAATATAGTCATCAATTTTAAACGCTTAGAAAAACACAACGTTTTATTTTGTGTCACCAGCCTAGGTCGAGTTACACTAATCGAGTAACTGTGTTTAAACAGGGAAAACGAGGAAGTGTTTTGTCACTTCTCTTTCTGGCCCATATTTAATGCACTGGGCTAAGCTAAGTGCTAACATAGTTTTGCGGCAATACAGAGCGATAGAGTGCACACACTGAGACGAGAGAGGTATGCATCAGCTCGTCTTAATTAAGGGAATAACATAGTTTAATATGAAAACCCGGTGGAGTATCCCTTTAAAATAGTACAAAAAAAAAATCCAAATTTGTCCAGAAAAAGTTCCACTGTCGTACCAGAGGCAACATAATTAAAATGGTAAGAGTTGACGTATTAAAAAAAACAAACAAAAGACAATTAAAAACAAGTTAAATTTCTACCCTTCAAAGCAAGACTCCATACTGGGATTCACAGTTATGCAGCACATGTATGCCCACAAGCTTTCAAAACAGGTGTAAACTGTTAGTTGCATCACAAATGGCACACACTCTTGCCACACTCTCAACAGCTCAGCTCACACACTTAAAGGCTTTCCTATACTCAACCTATAATACATTCAATGTTTTACATCAGAATAATGAAAGTTTATAAACCCCTTGCAGAAGATGCAAATATTAATAATATCAACAATTTGAAAGCCGATAACTGATACATTAGCCGATAAATCTAAATCCAAATTTTCTATATAATTTTGGAGCCTGATTACAAAAACAAGTCTCAACCATTAAAAGCCATCTCCCCAAGCACATAATTATAATTGTATGTACCCTATATGACCGATTTGCGTTGAATTTTCCTTTTTGAAGGGATTCCTATCATATTTCAAGCAATTCAAAAACATCATGGCGAACAATTTGTATCAGAAGTGTCTCAGCTGAAGGATCCTTTATCAGTTTTAATATATCATCGTGATAAATTGGGTGAAGGTGAAAACATTCACTGACACTCAAGATGGTAAAACGATACATTATTTAAGAGCCAATATTCTGTTTAAATTTTTTTTCTCTTTAAAAGCTACATGAAATATATACGTTTCCCCGAAAGAAAAAAGTAAGTACAATTTACCCCGATCTTCCAATTCAAAAAGTTTACACGCACAAGCTCTTAATGCATATTCTGCAAGGGGAATGCACATTTATGAGCATAACTATTGATGACTGTTTTTTGTCCTTAGGAAACTCTGGATGATTCCAGTTCAACAATAAAACTAGCTAGATTGAAAATATTTTCCCACAAAGCATTTCCAAGAGCAATTTTGTTAGGCAATGTGGCACACAAGGTACCCACTGTGCACCAGGACAAGTCTGCCTGTCTGACATATTAGTCAGACTCATTCTCTCGAAATATTTCATAACCATTTCAACCATAAAAAATTAGTCATTAGCCATTTCCGCAGACAAAAAGAAATGAAGAGAAAAAAAAAAATATATATATATATTAAAACGTAATTTCCACCAAGTGCTAATGAACCACAATAGCATTTCATAAAGTCATGAAAACTAGCAGGACTTTAAACTGTACTGTAGTGCACAGACACAAAAGGTTGATTTTCACACACTTTAGGAGTTTGAGGGGATAGATCAAACACATAAATGGTACCTTACTAAAACCTTATTGCACTTCAACCCTTATTACGAATTCATAAGACGAGTGTTTCCTCCCAGGATCATGCTGATGTTTGACCTGCAATGCCCATTGGGTAATTTGCACCTCACCCTGCATCCATAGCTCAACAAGAGGCGCACTGATGAGGGTATACCTTTCCCCAACCACAGCTATGCACTGTTTACCCTGCCCGTTGCATGCTAAATAAAGGGGTGACTCTGTGAGAACACCGTTTCATTCCAGATCAGCTAAACCGGCCAGCCTCGCCCAGTTTGTCACTGCAAGAGAAGTCTAAATTCATCCCTTACCCTCTGACTCCAACCAGCTATCTGATTGAAAATGTTGATGGTTTGGTACATTTAGACTTGGAAACTACCTTTGTGATCGGGGAGTGAGGTTATGGTCTGAAATCATATCCAGGGAATGTTAGAAAGGAGGCTTTGAGATCAGCCGCAAGGAATCTCTTCGAGATTAACGTAAAAGCCTTGCTGGTTCCAGTTCAAGCACAAAATCCACAATAAATATGCTATGTAAACAATACTATAAATATCAGTTTGGGTGGTAAAGATTAAAAGAGATGAAACATTCATAGCATTAGTCCGTTGACGAAGAATCCCGCTTCACTTATCAACATTCAGAAGGACAAAGGCACATACTTGGAGCTCGGTGAAAAGGTTCCAAAGCCAAAGGAATTACAGAGAGTTTTTTTGTGAACTTTTGGGATGGGAGGCAACACCCCAGCCAGCAGTAATCTGTTCACAGTGCTGAATTTTGCTTCAAGGGAGCCAGGGCAGCGCCATATTCAAGACACATCCTCTACAGGTTCCCCCAGGCAGTTCATTTGAATCCAGACACAAGAGCAAAATTCAAACGTCTGTGCCCGCAAGATTTGGGATCGGTTAAAACACGCTCAAACCCTCATCTCAACTTCAAGTACGCCGGCACTGAGTAGTTAAAAAGCAAGAAGTCCATTCGGTAAAGATTGAAGAGTTTCTTCTGGTAAAAAGGACTGATGTTGTCAAAGAACTTGGCCGCCATGTCGCCCGTGGTCCTGGTGCTCTTGGAGGTGGCTGGGAATTTCACCTCTCCTTCGGCATCCGCTAACTTCAGGATGTAGCGGGAATCTTGCTCAAGAGTCTCGTACTTGCCCACCACGTCGTAACGGATCAGGCAAGGGTGGCAGAGCGAGTGAACCCTTTCCCAGTGCTCGTTAAACGGTTCCTCTCTCTGAGTCTGAGGGTCTACTAAATAATACACAAACTCCTCGAAGGAGACGTCGTTGCCTTTTTCCAGTGCGTCAGCCTGGGGGTCGGCACGATGTCTCCTGATGATTTTGGTCCCGTAACGTTTATGAAAGGCCGTGTTGTAGCTACGGGTGAACTTGTTACGGTAGGCCGAGACGAGTCTCTCGAAGGGTTCGCGCACAAAGACGAACTTCAGATATGTGCGCAGACGCTTGTTGATCTCGGCCGTGGAGTACTCCGAGAGTGAACGCAGGTTGCCTGCTACGTGAGCTACGTTGGCGGGAATAGCCAGCGGTTCGCGGTAGCGCCCATCGCCTGTTAGCACCATCATTACACGCTTCCAGTTGGTGCATGCCACTTTGGGGACATAGCAATACAGTAGCTTGTGTTTATCGTCCACTATGAGGTGGCGGAGGTCCTCTGGGCCGAGTACGCGTCTTTTGCGGGTGTGGGTTTGACAGGTTTCCTCCAGGAGTTCCCTTCGACCCTGCAGAGTGGCCTGCACTGCAGATTTCTCCAGCTGGAGGACAGGAAAGAGTGGTATTAGAGGAAATAGAATGAAAAGTCAATGAAAGTCAAATGGGTCATTTCATATTTAACTTTTCTTCTGAAACCGAATGTAAGATTTCTTAACAGTGCAGTTAGGAAAACCACAAATTGCACCACATGTAAACACATGTATTTGTGTGACGACTTATGATTAGACAGATGCTGTGTTTAGGGGAAGTTCTTGTGAAATCATGAGGCACATAGCAGTAATGGGAGGGTACCGGTTTTGCCTGGGGGATGATCCACAGATGGGTTTGATACAGGCAAGAATATAATAGGATTTGATGAGCTGGTGGTGATTCAACTAGATGTACCTTATCTAGACGTTCCACTCAGACCTTTAAAAGCATGGTTCATCAAAAAATGACATCATTTACTCACATATCATGTCTTTCCTAACCCGTGTGACTATTTTCTCCATAAAACACAAGAGCAGATGTTTATCAGACCTTGGCTGTTTGTTTATCATATAATAAAGTTACACAATGAAAAGTGTCTGTATGCATGGCTTCAAAAAACACACGGTGCATTGACACGGTCTGTGTTAACGCTTCTCATTCACTTTGAATGAGTGACATAAATGCGTTGCCGAATGGAAAGGTGGGTTCCGTTGCGACGCGTCACTGGAGTTGCTTGTGGCAGAAGTTGAAAATTTTTAAACTTTTCAAGAGCCAACACAGGCATCAGCCAGATTGCCTATGCAAATAGCCTAGTGCAAACGCTAGCCAATTTCGTTCATGGCACGCAACACATGGAAAAGTAATGTGATTGGCTGTTGTCACTATGACGGGCGTTGCTCCGTCAAGCGTTTACGGGGCGGGGGGGCTTTAGTGCCTGTCTTTATAGAGAGCCCAAGTCCCGCCCCTCCGCTTCCGGCTCATGGGACCTTATTTCGGAAAAAATATGAATGGTAGTCAATGGCGAGAGACAACTTATCTTTTTATTCCGTCTGAACTGTGCCCTCAATTACACATATGATGTTTGTCAATTTAAAAGATAATTCTGAAAGTCAAAAACGTCGCAGTTTGTCATACAACAGAAGAGTAACATTTAGTTTTATGTGAAAATCGCTCTGTGAACTACATCTCCCGGGTAGCGAAATGAGATCCGCTGCTCGTGTGTGTGCAGTCTGGTACAAAACACTCAGGTAGGACGGCGTAACGTTACGATTATAACGTAAGACTGTAGAAACAATGACAGACAGCCTCAGTAAAGTTAGCTTCATTCATTGAGAGAAAATGTGCGCTATTGGGGTTTGTAGTCCTTGTAATTACGTATTTTCACAGTCTTATACCTCAACGGTTTTACATCAAACTGCGACTTTCTTTACTTTAAAATGTATCTTTTAAATTGACAAACATCATATGTGTAATTGAGGGCACAATTCAAACGAGATCAAAATATTTGTTGTCTCTCGCCATTGACTACCATTCAATATTTTTCCGAAATAAGGTCCAATGGTGGTCGACCGGAAGGGGAGGGACTTAGGCTCTCTATAGCAAAAAAAGTTCCGCCAGTCACGGAACAGCTAAAGTGGCGTAGATCGTAGAGCGTGTAGTTCATGAAAGAGATTGTTGCGCTCTGACGAGTTCGAATCTGCCTTTTGCCGAACATGAGGTGTAAAATGTATAAACTAACATGAAGGTCTCTAGCATTATATTTTGCATTACCATGATATTGCTTTTTGCCTTCATAAAACAGCACAAGACAATAGGCATTCTGTTTGTTCTGGGTGTTTTAGAGAAACGTGTGCACTTTGCTCACGCGAACACAGAGCCGTTTTTCCTGTGAGTGAGACTGAAAAACCCGTAGTGGATGTAATCGGAGTGTTAACAGAACACTTAGAGTGCAGAGAGGAATTGGCTTTGACTCCAGTCCTGGTTTTGCATCCGCGACGTTAGGAGCTTAACAGCTGTCTCGTATGCACGATCGCTCTAGACTAGATTAGATAATATTTTAACTAATTTGCGGTAAAACTAGTCGATCACGAGTGGCTCAACTGGTGGATTTATAGATAAACGTATCTTTCAGGTATTTTGCCGACTGGCTTAACACTTTAGCGTGAGAAATCGGGGGTGTGGCGTGAGAGCGTGAGAATTAGCTCAATTGCGTGAGAGTTGGCAGTCCTGTACTCCTAATATACTAAGTTTGCCATTTTGGAATTTGTCAGACCCAGTTGCCTTTTACTTTCATTCTTCAAAAATGTAATGGAAGAAAAAAAGATTTTAGATTTTGAAAAATGCTAACTAAAACATATTTGATCACAGAATCTACACTAACATACCGGAAGTTGTAATGCATGTATTTTTTTCAGTTGGTTTGCATGCGTCTTTATAAGATGACGGTGTTAGGGGTAAATTGGGGTAAATTGAGCTCCTCCAGGAATGTGAGGTTGTTATTTTAGTAATTCGCCTTCCACTGCTGTTAAAATTGTCCCTTCAACAACAGTTAGTCAGTGCAATCCACCCAAATCATATCATTTAAATTCACTTTCAAAAGTATTATCAAGTTTACTTTGTCTTATTTAATAATTATTTAATAAATAAATACTGTATAATTATTAGTCGGCAACATTTCCATGATTTCAGCTGAAAAAAATACGTACCAGGTCATTTTCTTGTAGTGTCTGCAAAGGACTTCTTCCTGATTTAACTGGCAAACCATTCTGACCCGAAATCTGTTCAGAAGCTACAAGCACACAACAAAACACAAAAGATGAGAAATGGCAACATAAACTTAATGGCTCCATAAGCAAAACACAATGGATAGGGCCTACATTAACAGATATTATAATAACTTCAATAGACCAGAATATCATAGAGACCTAGAAACCAGATAACATGCTAAAAAAGCCACATAGCAACGCCTTTGCAACCACCCACAACCTCCCTACATTCTGACGCCGGGTTTTGCATGTTCGAGCATCACTTACATTTCCCTCAGTGAGTTTCTTTGGGGTTAAGAGACTCGTGACCTTGTGTTGCGAGAGCAGAGATCAAAGTTCTTTGTCTGAACGATCACGTTATTGAGCTATAAAAGATTAGAGCCGTTAATTCTGGCCATATGGGGAGCAGCGGGGATCGTACTGGTACACAATTACTGCCTTCTCTGACTCCTGCACCTTGCTGATCAGCCAGAAAATTCCTCTTTCACATTTGCATTCTCTATAGGAACAGTCTGTTCTCTTCAGTCCAACCCACTCCCCCCCCTTACTCCCCTTCCCACCAAACACACACACACACACACACACACACACACACTCCTTCAGTGTGTGTTGGGCCCCTTACCACTAACGTAAGTGATTGGTTTTGCACATGTGCCAGCTAAGTCAAAGGTATACTTTAAATGCTCCAGCAAGTCTGGACACTGAGAGAGTAGAGTAAGCAACCAACCATGGTAAAAAAGAGAAAAGGCACTTTCCATGAATAGGTTAAAAAAACAAACAAAAACCCCATTTTTCTTTTTTTTTTTCAAAAAATGATCAGTGAAAGATGTTTAACCCTTTAAAAAATGCTTATTGTACATCTCAGGGGGACGTGTATGTAATTATAGCATTTTCTTGACCCATTTTTCATTTTCCATCAATAAACAAAAATAAAATAAAACGCATAGTATTGTGGGACACTGATAAATAATACATTAAGCAAACTAAATTTAAGTTAAGAAATGTTTTACCTCTAATCATTAGAAATAATTAGTTGGACACCAAAGTGGCAAAGACACCATAAAAAAGGACCATATGAGGATCAAATGGAAAATGGGAGGGAAAAAAAACCCTGATATAACATGGAAAAGGCCGAAAGAAGGAAATGGGGAGGGGGTTGAGTACATATACAGACCAAAAATTGTGCTATGAAAGCAGGCACTGATGGCTTCCCCAGCTTTTATATCCTCATTATTCAGTGAAAATGAATATAAGACTGCAAATCAAACAAAATACATGTGATATCTACAGTGAAATCTAGCAGTCTCAATGTGCAGCTTTTCATTTTTGTTACTTATGTTACACTTATAGTAAAAAGTGATCATGCAACATCTGCAAGCGAAATGCTTATCTATATATATGCTTAAATGCTTATGTATATATATATATATATATATATATATATATATATATTAGTAGTATACTATTATTTAATAGCACTTGCTATCCAATTATGTATTTATTTTATTATTTTTCAGGAATGTACTTTTTAGTTGTTTAATTATATAAATGTGATTGATATAACCTATTTTCCTAAACAACTCCTAAGCCAAAAACACACTCTTTGAAATATTTAACCTAATTTGTTTCTATACGATGATTTCACGCAGCTGCCATTTTGAAATTGAAAGCGAGGCTCCGGTGGGAAGAATCCCGGAAGTGCAGATAGAGAACAATGTCTTGGACTAGAACCTGAAGCTGCTGCCGCGATTTAAACTATTGGATATTAATATCTAATATTCAGTAGAATATGTATATAGTTCGTTCCTGCTTCTTTTTTTATGTTCGGAATATACAGTATATTAAAAAATGGTTTTGCAAATATATCAATTTCACTGTACATAGTCTAAAATATGAAATGTGTGTACTTTTTAGAATAACAAATTTCTACATTAAACACAACAATATGCCATCGCATTCGCGACTCTCCAATGGTTAAAGGCGACATCCCACCGGAGCCATTTCAAAATGGCGGCTGCATGAAATTAGCGTATATATATATATATGAAGCAACTACATTCTGGTTTTCTTGGAAAGACAGACTATTTTCTGTGTATGTGGGAGACTTCAGTTCATTAGCACATACTAATGTGTGACTGACGCACTTAAAGGGATAGGTCACCCAAAAATGTTGTCATCATTTACTCACCCTCATGTTGGCCCTGCTCTTATGTTAAAAATAAGCTGGATAGATAAAAATTATAATAATAATAATAATAATAATTTCTGTGGGTCTAGTGTTTGCATTTGTTTTATTTGAAGTTTGAATCATTTCTCCGTTGTTGAAGTAGAATTGGCTAGTGGCGAAAAATTAATAAAACTAGGGTCCTTGAAATGCTCTCCTGAAACTACAGCCTCCAGGATTGCTGGAATATTGAATCAAACAGCTAGAGCGCTAAACAACTAGTTGAATCATAGCCTGCTAATTATAAGCCCTGTATAATAAGGCTGCAAAATTTAGGCATGTGAATATTAATTAATCCAGTCACGAAGACATTGCTTGGTGACCTTCCAGGAGCATCTAGTCATATACCTTAATTAATATTCCACCCAGCCAACAACGTCTGCAAATAGACCCGCTGAGTGAATGTCACAAAAATGTCACAGCTCAATGTGTCATGTACATATTTAACATAAAACATTTTAAATACGCCTATCTATTGCAAACACCATAAGAGCTCATATTTATGACCTCATATCAGATAACACACTTGTTAAACAGTGGTGTACAAACAAACTAAAGCATTATAAAAGCATAACTATATAATGTTACTCAACGCCACAATTTGATGCCAAATACAGTCATAGCAGAGCTGCCATTGCAAAATGACATGTCTTCACAAGGTATTTGTAATCCTAAACGTCAACTGATAATCATTTTTAAAAGGAAGTGTGTGCAAGAGGAGGCCGTTAGAGGCAGTCTGATTCACAACCACAGAAAGATGTGAACTTCCTCTTGTGACTTTTCTTACAGGAACAGAGTAATCTAGAGTTATTTACTTGAAGAAAAAGACAGATGAAATGAAACGATGACAAGACAATTACAGTATCACCCAAATGAGTTCCTCAAAACAAGCTACTTGGTAGAAAAAAAAAGCATTAAATGGCTCCCAGAGCGAGGTGAGGTCTCTTTTTTAAAAAAAAAGTTGTTAGTATGCACCATGAGTGAGGTTCCTCACGTCAACTGAGGCCAGGCGGCAACAACAAAGGTTGTTTGCTGGAATGCTACACAGGCTTGTGGCCATTTATGTTGGCCTGTGAGGGTTTACAGAGGACAACACAAATCAGCAGGCTTTTATCAAAAGTTCACAAAGTAATGGGCAGGAAGCCCTCATGCGGCGCTGCGACTGCTCGCTTACTAATCGAATTCTGCTCGGCCTCGTGTGGAGAGAGTTTTCTGTTCTCTGAGGTGACTTTTGAGTTTTTGTTTTACTACCGAAATCAAATGATTTATCTGCTCAATTGTCTTCACAGCTGGAGCTCTCGCCCCTATAGTCTAAATATAATTAGGCTGCGGATTTGGAAACACATTCAAATGACTTTGAGGATCATGTTTCTCTAGTTGAAACTACAATGGAAACAGAAGAGCTTATGCTGCCTTCCTGGATGTTGTGCTGTAAGGAAGCATCATATATGTGTCATGAAACCCATCAGAAGTGAAACAAGTCTGATGTTGAAATCAGGGCGTTTCATAAGCACTTTTTTTTTTCAAAAATGCAATTTCCAGTATAGTAAGATGCAACACCACAGAAAAGCAGATCAAACTGACTTAGTAACTTCTGTTTGCCTTGTTTTCTCCACCGTTTTACTATAGTTTGTCAGAGTCCTCTTTTGTACCTGGTAGGGCTAAAACTTGGTGTTTTGGGTAACATATAACAGCACAACACTGACCACATTTTTACACTAATATTCAAAAACGGAAAATAATAATGAAATAATTTTCTATTTTAATATATTTTAAAATGCAATGTATTCCTGTGATGCAAAGCTGAATTTTCAGCATCACTACTCCAGTCACATGATCCTTCAGAAATCATTCTAATATGCTAATTTACTGCTCAAGAGACATTTCTTATTTCTGTCAACCCACTCTTATCAAATACAATTGACAATTAACATAAAGTTTGGATTGGCGGAATCGGTCTGTTCTGGGCGAGAACTCCCTGCACATCCATGCATGGATAAGAGCAGGGAGAGCAGAAATAACCCCCCAACCCCCCCCCCCCCCCCCAAAACAAAACCATATGCCAATATCCCCCAAACCCAACTTGCAGCACAATTCTGGATGCTTTTGCAGTTACCTGAGTGAGCCAAGCCCAAGGCAACAAGCATGAGCCAAGCCAATCACCAATACCAAAAAACTTTGGATTAGTTCACTTATAAAAAAAACAACAACAACAACAACTTTTGCTGATAATTTACTCACCCCCAAGTCATCCAAGATGTCCATGTCATTCTTTCTTCAGTCGAAAAGAAATTAAGGTTTTTGATGAAAACATTCCAGGATTTTCTCCATATAATGCACTTCACTGGTAACCACACGGTTCAAGGTCCAAAAGACAGTTTCAGTACAAACTGTTCAAAGGGCTTTAAATGATTCCAGACGATAAATAAGGGTCTTATCAAGCGAAACGATCGCTCATTTAATAAATAAATAACAAAGTTTAAGTTTTATAAGCTCAAATGCCTGCCTTGCCTATATGTTGAGCACTATAGATCCAATTTAATGGGTGAAGAAGAATCACCCCAGCTGGAGCAAGCAAGGAAACATTTGCAGGTTTCTGTAGGCAAATTACCAATTGATGGGATCTATTGGGGGAAGCTTACACCCCTAGCCAGCAAAATCTGATACAAAAAGCATGTTGTATAAATGACAGAACTATTGCTAAAACTACGTAGTTTGGCAGGTGAAGCATACACACTACAGCAATAGCTCTGACTAGCAGCAACCGATAGAACAAGCATGTTGTATAATGAAAGATCTATTGCTAAAACTAGTGTAGGTTGGTAGGAGAAGCATATTGTATTTTGCATAGTAAGTTACTAATAATCTAGATAGCTTTGCATATCACCACAAGCATAACATGTTGCAATAATCATTTAGAATAAAGAGCGAGCACTTTTCCAATGCAACTAGATAAGCCTAAACAAAATGATTGATTACTACAGCATGTTACTTCGGACAGTATGCTGTATGTGTTACATTATAACTTACTAGAAGCATGATACAATTTACACTAGCAACACAGCCTAAAACACAGCCAAGTTTCATAAATAAATAAAAAAAACTGTTCCCGAGATCCCAAGAGCAACTAACAGTTTTTAGAGCAAGCAGTGTTTCAATAACATATGGTTAGATAGCATTTAAAACAAATCACATACACGCTGTTTCCAATCTATGCTGCATATGTAACGATAGTGCTAAAAGCACAGCACGCGTGCAGCGAGCAGTTGCCAATGACAACAGATAAGTAACGCACATTGCCAATAAGATTAGCAAGAGCATTTTAATGAAAACGACTAGATAAGCCCAAGCACACGGATTACATTCGCAACAAGCATGTTGCCCATATCGTGATAGATTTTAATGAGCATTAAAAAGGAACTTAGCTAAGCTTCGTGAAGACTTTCAGAGATGAATGGAGAGTGATCCACGTCGAGTCCAGTGTCAGCAATGCAGACTGAAGTCACTTCCAAAGCAGGCAGTGTAGTAACGTTAGATGAGTCGAATCTCGTGTTCAAGTTCACGCGTTTATAAATCCTGGGTGAAATCCTTGTGGGAAACGAATTCCTTTTGCTAAATTCCCGATTGTATGATTCTTTGTGAGATGATTCGGTTTGCCTGCCGAATTTCGCCATTTATTTAACTTAGCTCCCGAGAAACGCGATAGCTGCTGATAATACTGAAGTTGCTTAATGTACACACACTAAAGAGAAACGGGGGCGCCGCCATCTTTAGAATATTGTCTTTGAACTTCCGGTTTTGCGGTCGCTCTGTATATTTCTATGAGTGGATTTAACGTTACTTATGTAGAGTTAACAAAAGTTATCATGAGCACTGTAATGTTTATCATAATGATTGTAAAACAGATGCCTTAACAAATGTCAACCGGGATTTTTTTTTACGAGCAGTTCATTCATACTTATGCAAGATCACACAGTCCGGAAGTTAGCAACGCTGAAAAGAGGCGGGGCTACATAAGGTCTATTTGTGGACGTGGATCAGCTGATGCGAGCTTGACTAACGTGACTGCCAAAACTGACTCAATGCTTGATTATTATCTTTGTTGAAAACAACCAAGATGAACAGCATTTATTTAAAAAAAAAAAATTCTGTCACCTTTTAAAGGTAGGCCCACACTAAGTTTTTTTTTTTTCAAAATTAACATTTAAATGAGGCAATATATCTTTAAACCTTCTTTCAAAATGTTTAATTTTTTGGTCATACCTTAATTAACTATGGTAAATTGAGATTTGAGATCTATAGAGATCTGGGGGAATGGTTTTCACAGAAAATTTGCGTACATACGTCAGTCGTGTGTGTCTCATCATATCTGCAAATAGAGAAATGTTGCTCCTGCTACTTTTGAAATGTTTGTGTGTGAGTGTGAATTTCAGAGGTTAGTTATTACAACGAGCAAAAGGCTAAAAGGCTGCTGTTTGTTTGTGGTGCTCAGTGACTGTCTACAACTCTGCATAGCTACACCACTACCGTCACCACTTCAATTATTGATCTATTTATTGATTGAATTATTGAAAAAGACAGTGTTTATATATAAAAAGTAATTGCCTACCCTACCTTTAAGCTATGAAGGAAACACATTTTTAAACAAGAAAGAACATGACTGAGAGTTACTGATTTGATTAAATTACTGTGCAAAATTACTGAAATGCTTATGCTGAAATTCTAACGACCTGTTTCAGTAAAAAGTAGCTTTACTTACCATAAAGTGTTCTTAGGGCAGAAGTGAATAGTTATCTGACTAAAGCAATCATTTTCTTTTTATGCCCCCCAAGCATGCACACTGAAGGAAGTAGAACTCCAGTGGGTGCCTTAATATGCCATAAAGCAAATTCCATTACAGAATGAAGAATGTGCCTAATCAGAGATTTGGATAGAGTTACGTCCACTCATAGTGGCCCAGCATGTCGTACTGTACAGTATTCCATTCATAGCTATGGTTTTACTCTCATAAGATGAATTTGAGAAGAGAGAAAGAGATGATATGAGAAGGTGAAGAAAGACCGTACTTCTCTGAGCCTCTTTGTGATGGTGTCACTCTATCCCTGACTAACATAGAGCCATGGCTGTTCATCCCAAATCCCAAAATTCCATTTTAGGCAGGAAATTTCCCTTTATTTGTTAAAAAAACGCAGCCTTTTTCTCCTTCCCAGTCCTGAAGAGTGAAAAAATTAGCAAAACAAAAGAGTAGATATAACAAACTTGCAACCCTCAAGCTATTCTACATCAAGGAATTGCCTTATATCCAAACGAGTGCCATGGTTTGGCAATCAAACAATCTGTTCAAGTCACCTAGCATGATTTGTTTATTCCATCCAAACTTCTAACTGCTAAAAATCTGTCTCGGCTGTCTGAAAGGAAGAGCGAAGGATTAGGAGAGCTGGCGGATACTGACCAATGCCCCGGCAGCACATTAAATCAAAAGCATCTTGTGCACAGTTCCATTGGGAAACTTGGCCCTGTACAGCAGTACGGCTCCCAGAGTTATGTCATTATATGGGTAATGTAATGCTTAGACAAACTAGCACTGGCTGATGATGCTATACCAAACACATGTGACATGTGCCTGTAGAATCCAATCAGAAAGTGCTGAAAGTTTATTTATCTGTGCAAGATTTGCAAATTGTATCATGCTTTGCACATAGGATCAAGGATCTAATAATAAAGGGTTAGCTCACTCCAAAACTTCGGTCATCATTTACTCACCCAAGTGTTATTTCTAACTGTATGACTTTCTTGTGTTTGTGTTCTTGTAGAAGAAGCAAAGCTCAACAGGTTTAGAAACAACATGAAGGGGAGCAAAATATGTCCTAGTTTTCAGATGAACTACCCCTTTAAATCTTTTGTTAAATACAGGTTTTCAGTCCTTGGATTTAAGTCCCCGCCCAGGGTGATTTATTCCAAAATCGATAAGGTTGATGCCAACCTGGGCGAGCATAATCACTCCAATTTACTACAACTAGAGCGTAAAACGTGTAAAAGACGCGTAAACAATTTAGGAAACAATTTAGGCTGCATTACTGGAGAAAATACGAATCCAAATCCAATTTGACCTTCAGTCACTTCATAATGTGACTCAATTTTCAAGGATCAAAGACAGTTTCGCTTCCAGGCCTAAGGAGTAATGGACTTCATAAACTTTTCCAACCGGAGGCCAATATGGAGCATTGGAGGTTTGCTTGATGGTAAAGAATGAGCTTATGTTTTCTGGCATGTGGTATAAATAGTTGGGAACGAATTTTCTGTTAACAAATTAATCCTGTAGGCCTGTATAATTCGTCGACTAATTGGTTGTCAGACCACTGTAAAATCTAACATTGTTCTTACTAAGAATTTTTTTGTTAACTTTACTTAATGTCCAATAATTTGTTGAACTTACTTAAAATTTCTTAGTAATCTGTACTGTTTGCATGCTATGCCTTCGTTACTCAGAAAAACCTTGTAAATATTACTTGACTGGTTTGAGAACCATTTTTTTTTTATATAAATAATTTTTTTAAATGATTTAATTAATTGACCATTACAATTTTATGGTAAAATAAAGCCAAAAATAGAAAAAAAAACAATTTTAAATGAATTTGTTCATGTCGCAATGCATTCTGGGAGTACACTTCCTCAGATCACAGACAGAATTAAGCTGACAAAACTTAAATGGATTAAGTACGAATAACTCGATGCAATTATTAAGGCGAGTTTGCATAATAAAATTAAATAAACTGAACTAATTGGGTTGACTATCGTGACCCATTTCATTGCTGCAATAAAAAGCCAAAAAACAATTGTGACAATCAACTATGCCTAAAACTAATTTACCTTTTTAAATATGCATTTTAACCACAGCAAACTGTAAGGGAGCAGAGTAAAACAATCGACTGAGGTTAAGCAGATTATCTATGTCAAACTAAACATGCAAAAAGAAGTGTGACGTGTGCCGAAATCAGCAGCAGCAGCAGCAGCACTCACTGATGGTGGTCAGATAAGCGATGAAACTGCTGCACATTCAGCAGATGCAGTTTTAACCTTTATCAGAAGAGAACAAGCCTTTAAAAGGACTATAAAAGGACAGAGACATCTTCTTAGTTTCAAACTGCCCACAGTGGAGCTGAGGGCAAAGAAATGACCCTCACTTTATTGAAAATGTTCAAAGGTCTTTTGACAAAAGCGCACCCAAGGTCCTGTTGAGTATCTGATCTGTGCACTGACTCACAAGCACTTACTGCACAGAAAGGGAAGGAGCTCCATATGTTTCTCATGGCCAAACCGCTAAACTTTTATCAGTTGCACCTCACAGACTGCCTTTTGGCCTTGGACAAGTTTTCTTGATGTTGGCTTCAGGTAAAAAGAAGCAGATCAGCAGAAGAATGAGGGGAAATTCAATATTCGATAATTAAACAACTTTCCCATTGCGAACTTGATCAGAGAACAAATTGGCCAACACACGAGGACAGTTACCAAGCGGTTTTGTGAGGAAACATACATAAACAGAATATCCATTTTAAGGTAATTACTGATTGTTGCTGCGAGTTTTAGGCCAAGACACCGACAGGGCACTACTTTTAGATCACTTGTATCAGCTCTTTTTACTGGAACCACTTGGAGGACAGAGGCTTAGAGGACACAGTGGTATATAGTACACTCTTAGAAGAAAAGCTTCTATATGGAACCTAGAAGGTACGTATTTGGAACCCCTAAAAGGTTCTACACAGAACCCTTTTTAAAGGGTTAGTTCACCCAAAAATGAAAATTCTGTCAGTATTTACTCACCCTCATGTTGTTTCAACCCCGTAAGACCTTCGTTCATCTTCGGAACACAAATTAAGATATTTAAGATATTAAGATCGCTCCTGCATACAGTCCATAGGCTTCTTGAGGTACTGGCTCTTGCTGTCCCCGAAAAGTCATTAAAGACATCGTTAAAATAGTCCAAGTGACTACAGGGGCTCAATCTTAAGTTTATCAAACGACGAGAACACTTTTGTGCGCAAAAAAACAACAACAATAACGACTTTATTTCAACTATTCACTTCCTTCTCCATGAGCCTGTAAGTCAGTTAACGTAGTGTGATTGCGTAGAGCTACGTCACACGTAGGCTCACTATTGGCCGACGCTGGTCATGTGTGTGATGCGTGTGACGTACAATAACAGAAGCTTACGCTATTAAACTAGTAACCTGACTCGCGCAGAGGGAGAAATAAACGAATAGTTGAATAGTTTTTAAAAATAGTTTTTTGCGCACAAAAGTGTTCTCGTCGTTTGATAAACTTAAGATTGAGCCCCTGTAGTCACTTGGACTATTTTAACGATGTCTTTAATGACTTTTCGAGGACAGCAAGAGCCAGTCCCTCAAGAAGCCTATGGACTGTATGCAGGAGCGATCTTAATATCTTAAATATCTTAATTTTTGTTCCGAAGATGAACGAAGGTCTTACGGGGTTGGAACAACATGAGGGTGAGTAAATACTGACAGAATTTTCATTTTTGGGTGAACTAACCCTTTAAGGGTTCAATAATAAAACTCCTTCAGGGTTCTTTGTAACCAGGAAAAAGGTTCTATATGGAACCTTTTGGGTTCATTCATTATCATTTGTTTTGTCCTTTCCGGATTAAATGCTTCATATTATTGACAAACATCAAGTTACCTAAAATGTTTTACGAATGCATGTGAATGAATCACAAAATTCAATATATGGGGGTTAGAAAATGTATATTTATAAATTTTTATGTAGTTAATCAATATCACATGAAGAGTGCCATTTCAGTTTTTCTCCTCAAAAAAAAACAGCATGATTAAAATGTGATATTACTACAACAGTTTAATAAACAACAATTTAATTTCAACTACAAAATGTTGCAGAATAATGTAATATATGATTGAGTAAAGAACACTATGCTTCAAATATAGAACCCCAATGAACACTTTTTTCTAAGAGTGTATAGCCTAATTTCCTGTGTTTGACCTGTGAACATTGAAGAGATGTCACTCAGCGAATATCTATCCCTGAGCCAAACAAGAAAAGCTTTAAGCAAATAATGCACAGAATTAACATTCATTTGCATTATACACTCATTGGGTCTCATTCACTGATCAAATATTTCAAAATCATGAATAATAATGTAATACAACAAATACAGTATATAGTAACTTATACTTTAAAAATACTGCATACAGTTAGAGATAAGAGTTAAGCTTAATCATGTCTAAGTCTATCTAAACGGTTCCTCAGAACAGCCTGATTAATCTACATTTGATTGAGAATAAGAACAAACATCCGGTGGAAATTTGTTTCTACGAGCACCTAATTTGTATGCACTTATTACTGAATGAAAGCCATTGAGATAAGTGTCTTCAATAATGCAGGTGTGAACACCTACAAACACCTGTTAAGGAGAGACAAATGAAGGATCACATGTTCTTTTGCCATAGCCAAGCTATTTGCCTCTGGCAGGAGAATTATTAAGGGTCAAATCCTCAACTATTCTTGAGAAGCTATTTAACTGCAAACTAACAAGCCTAAACAAGAGCGCTTCAATGGAGCCGAATCTAGTCAGGGGAAGTGGATTATTATCATTTAATTTTTTTTTAAAAAGGCAACGCCAAATTGATGCCAGCCTTGCAATCTTGGCTGTATAATAACATTTTTACCAAACAATCTGAACTTGGCTCTAGTCTATGTCCCCTGGGCAAAGGGAGAGGTTTTGTTTTCAAAATAAATAGAAAAAAGATTAGCTATTATTAATACCAGGTTATGTTCAAAGTCTCTCATCCATATTTTGTAGTGACATACTTCACCATTTCATGCTGTTTGTGATTTTGTCCAGATGGACTTCATACTCATAAATTACTGTCACACAGCACAGGTTTACCTCCATACCCTCTGAATGCAAGTAATGAGTGGGTGAAAAATCTGATATGGTCATTTGAAGCCAATTCCAAAACTGTGGGACAAAGTCAAAGCCACTGACCTTTAATTCCCCCCCTCATCTCTAATCTCATCTTCAAGGTGATCCGTTTCTCTCGGAGGCATCAGGGGAAAGGTTTAAAATGTTTTGGAATGCCCCAGAGTCTCCCAGTGGGGGTCTTCCAAACATTCCACGGGTACTTTTTCTCTCCGTCTGCTTTGTTTCCAGCGGGTTTGAACAGTCTTTTTTGTTCGCTCGCTGTTCTAAACAGCCTGAAGTCTACACGTGTGCACTGATGTCCTTTTTAGTATGTCAGAGGAACTGCGATTTTGTGGCATGCAAGTCTATGTCATCTAAACTTTATCAACCTTGTCAAATGGAAGTGATGACAAATTTGCACTAAATCGATGATTTAATCAGACAGTCATTGCTTAAGATCTCCCTGTTTCCTAAAAAAAGTCTTTTAACAGTGATTTGAAGAGTAGTTTGTACTGTGAAACAATATTGGGAGAGCAGGGATACTGTGCTAAATTCAACCAACTATATAACTGTAAGCAGTTGGGACACTAAAACAAAAAGGCTTAAAGGGTTAGTTCACCCAAAAATGAAAATTAAGTCATTAATTACTCACCCCCATGCTGTTCCAACCCCGTAAGACCTTCGTTCATCTTCGGAACACAAATAAAGATATTTTTGATTGAATCTGAGAGCTAGATCAGTCCTACATAGACTGCCTAAGGGACTGGCTCTTGACGGCCCATAAAGTCATTAAAGAAAAGGTTTAAATATTCCATGTGCCTACAGCGGCTCAATTATAAGTTTATCAAGCGACGAGACTACTTTTTGTGCGAAAAAAACATCAATAACGACTTTATTCCACTATTCCATTACTTCCTTATGGGCGCATGCGCGAGAACTGAGACGAGGACGTTCTCGTTCGTCTACTTTTTGTTACCGGCTGCTCACCGCTTAGGAGTTTTACCGCCACCTACCGTATAAAATGATGATCCATATATAAGGCGCTCCTGATTATAAGGAACACTGTCGTTTTTTGAGAAAACTAAAGGCTTTTAAGTGAACCTTATAGTGCGGGAAATACGCAAATTGAAAAGCGTATGTACAGCGCGCATCTTCCTCTGCTTGTAAACAGAAAGTTTTGCGCTTCCAGCTATATCAGCTCATCATCTTATACGGTAGGGGGCGGTAAAACTCCTAAGCGGTGAGCAGCCGGTAACAAGAAGTAGACGAATGAGAACGTCCTCGTCTCAGTTCTCGCGCATGCGCCCATAAGGAAGTAATGGAATAGTGGAATAAAGTTGTTATTTATGTTTTTTTTTCACACAAAAAGTAGTCTCGTCGCTTGATAAACTTATAATTGAGCCGCTGTAGGCACATGGAATATTTAAACCTTTTCTTTAATGACTTTATGGGCCGTCAAGAGCCAGTCCCTTGGAAGAGTGATCCAGCTCTCAGATTCAATCAAAAATATCTTTATTTGTGTTCCGAAGATGAACGAAGGTCTTACGGGGTTGGAACAGCATGGGGGTGAGTAATTAATGACTTAATTTTCATTTTTGGGTGAACTAACCTTTTAAAGTCCCCATGAAATCAAAATTGAAGTTTTTTTTGGCTTTTAGGAATCGGTTAGCCTCACTATTATCTATAAGGTAATGTGCTCCAAAACAATGACAACATTTGCATTTAGAAGACGCAAGCGCAAAATTGAAGCATGGAAGTACGTCTTAGTAGGGATACGGGTCGGCTCGTCCGGGTGGCTTTTTACAGTCCGATAGATACCGCTGGACCGAATCTCTCCGCAACCTGCCTGAAGTCACATATGACGATGTGGTTTGGATGGTAAATGAAAACTCTTAAGTGAGAAAGCGTGAAAGCTGAGGTATGGCTGTCTACTTCCTGATGCAGAGCAACCCGGTACACTACAACACTACTACCTTTAACTTTGATTTTTTCATGGATCCTTGGCCCTTTTAGGGTTCAAACTAGCAATCATACGGCAACCAACTTAGATCACACCCCTTATGTAGTTATGTAAACACTTAATAATCTTGATCAGACCAAAGCAAAATAACAACCTTCCTTGCTGGCACTGACCCCAGATATTTAGGATGTCCAGTCCACACCTGGGAGGAGCTATGGGTCAAAATGAACTTGAATCATTATTGCCCACACTCTAAAAAATGCTGGGTTGTTTGAACCCAATTTTGGGTTAAATATGGACAAACCCAGCCATTGGGTTACATTTTTAAATTACATTTTTAACCCAACGGCTGGGTTTGTCTATATTTTACCCAAAATTGGGTTCAACCAACCCAGCATTTTTTAGAGTGCACAGTTTATGTTAAAAAACTGCATGTCATCACTGAACGAATGAATTTAGGATGTGGTCATGACCCGTTACAAGAAGTCTGATTTGTAATCTACATCTGGCTGGTGAAACAAATTGTCTAACTTCCCTTTTTTGGATTGATTGACAGAATTAGCTATACACCATTCAATAAAACAAAATATTGTAGCATTTGAATCTCAAACTAAATTTAAGTAGACATTTACAAACATGGATATCGCCAACACACTCTCATGGCAATTCATAAATATTTGGTGGCTATGATGGCCCAATGACATTGTTCAACTGTTAATGAAATTGGATGTTGCATAGCATAGTTATTACTAATTTTTAAACATCATATACTGAATATACCTATGATAGTTTAAGATTTTCTCTATATTGTAATTACGGTGTCCAGTTCATTTGTTGACTGCATCCAAGATTCAGCGCATAAAAAAACAAAGTAGGCTAATTTAATAAGAACCTAAATTAGCTACCTTAGGCTATTTAACATTTCGAAAACAAATCAAGTGTTGATGAAACTGACACACGATTCAATGAGTCAAACCATTGACACCTTATCATACGGATCGGAAATGTCAGAATGAGACAATGATTCGTCAATGATTCTTGGGTCAATGATTCGGAGAAACCATAGATGGGGAAACGCTCGGTCTGATTTGCGAACAAATTGTTCAGACCGGTTTTGTGAACCGGCTCATTTAAAAGATCCGACTCAAATGAACAAAGCCTGTATGAATTAGATTTCGCTACTTCAGTATTACTCACCTGATCTCGAGGTGTTCTGGAAGTATAATATGAGAATGAAAAACGACCCGACGCATGTCGCCAGAAACATCCGACCCACTTTGGGCTTTATCATTCTGATACTCCTCTAAAGGACGATGCCCGACTCTCGCCCGGCGACAGAGGTCCGCGAAGGGCTGAAGAACAATCCTAAAAGCGTCGGTCCAGCGGGTTCCTCGTTTTAGAGAAAAACAACATATTTGCAGTCCAAATACAACTCCGTGAAAACTAATTCTGATACTAGTTTCAACCGAAGCAGCCCGCTTGTCTAACCGAGAACAGACCGCTTTATAGGTGGGTGTTAGACGAACCATTCACCTAAAAAACTTTACAGGTCCAACTGTGTTTCATCGAGCCGTCGCTTCCCACGCGGTCCCATCAACTACGCATAGATTCCATTGAACATCTGCATGTCTTCTGTACGTCACATGTTGCTGTTGTCAGTTGAACTCAACTTCCCCTAAACATGGAGGGCATTGTATCAAACTTTCGGGCATGACGTCACGCTCCACAGCATCTAGCTGAGTGCCCAGGGGCCCCTGGATGTGACGCAACGACTGGAACCCCTCTGAAGTGTGAACGTAAAACTCGTTTTGTAACTTTTTTTTTTACAGCAACGAAACCAAAATGAGTGTCCCAGCTGCATTTTAGACTTAAAAAGTAAATGTAAATTCGCTTTATTTATGATTTTAAAGAAAAAATGTCCAATCTAGCCTGTTTTTTTTAATCTCAGAACTTTCGCATGTGATTATCAGGCACGTTTATAAATGTGTCTAGTTCTAAAATACCCTACATTGAATGTCAAAAGTGATTTTTTGCACAAGTAATGTATGTTTAGTGACATCTGGTGGAAAAAACAGGAACATTCTGACTGATTGCTTCACTCTTATCAGTTTATGCAACAGACCCTAAAGGGTCTTCAAACTTCAAGAACTCCTTCATTGATAGACAGAAGCTGTTACACACTGCATAAAATTGAGTTTTGCATTTCAATCCTGTTGATGCATTTACAATACATCAGCAATGGCATGTAGGCTAATAATCATTATTGAAATCCATACTTGTAGGCTACATTCAAGTTTTCTTATGTGGTGAATTGGCCAAACACAAACTAAGCAGGGCTTCATTTACTGAAAAGTGTACAATCAGCATTACCCTGTTTCTGTGATAAGTTATCACAGTTGTCCAGCTTCACCTTCTGTTCAGCAGAAAGAAAAACAGGCCTGCATATAATATCCTGTTTATTTAGTGAATGCAGAAATGCCGGTTTTACAGGTTGCTAACAATATCGTGCATTTAACCAAGATTTAAATATTAACTATGTACAATCCTATTTTAAACAATTTCCGCATGTGAAGAGCTTTAATAATAAGCCCTACTGGAACAAGTCATGGTGATCCCGGTCACAGTTAATGACTGGTCTAATGGTTCATGTTGATTCAGAGTCAGGCTGACCCAGGAAATGCTGTTCCACTATTTATATACATGCAACATATTCTATATATGTAGCAAGTAATATAAGACTTCTCATATTATAAAGTAATTTATCTTACAAACCAAATTTAAGGACAATAGTGTACTGGCCGAAACAAATTTCATTTCAGAAACCTGCTCAAAACTGCTGGATAAAGAGATGGACAGTGAGTTAAAGAGACTTTCTGAGGATGTAGGCTACTGTAATTTGACAGCATGGTGGAGTTACAAAATTCCATATTCTTCTTTATAAATATTGTATTTACAGTAGCAAGTAATAAAAGAAATAATCACAATGAATTACAATGCCTCACTCATTCATTCATTCAATTCATTGAGTTTCAGTGACAGATTGAAAAATGGTAAAGGTTTTGGCATCTGCTAAACACACACACACACACACACACACACACACACACACACACACACACACACACACACACACACACACATACACACACAAACAATAAATATAAAATAAAAACTTATTTCAAGTTCACTTTTTTTATTTACTTTTTTACTTCAGTAATAATCATAAAGAGTTTGTGCTCTGAAGCATTTAAGACTTATAACAGTTTAAGTTTTAAATTTTATTTTCAGGCTTACGTTCAAAAAATGAATAATTGGATTATACTGCATAAATACTGTATAATTTTGTAACATAAAATCCCCTATAATACAAGATATTAAATAAAAAACACTATCAAACTAAAATTTGGTACAATCATTTCATTGAAATAAAATATATCAAAAAAAAAAATCTGTCATTTTTGACCCACACATGCCACAGGTCAGCTACTGTATACAGATGGACATTGACTATAATGCATCAGTATATGTGCTACATGCCCACAGAGGTGAACTGAATGCACATGAACACATTTAGATAGCAATAGTGGTTAGTCATCCTATGTGGGCTTAATGGTATAAATCGTGTTTGTCCTCCCTTTATGATATCACCAGATCCTTAGAGTTTAATCAGCCTAAAAGCCAGAAACAAGGTGTGTGTGTTAAAGTTCACATGATACAGTAACTGCTTTTTAAACACTTCATAAGGGTGTTTGAAGTGGAATATGTTTGAAATGTCAGAAAGGTCAGTATGTGGGATTGAGTGATCCACTGCTGTAGTCTCTGTTGCTCCGATCTACTGTATGTGCCAAATATGGTCATAATGATGTTTTTGTGGGTAGGCTTTTTCTCATTTAGATTTACAATTAGTCAGTTATGTATATTTATGCATTTGGAATACACTTGGTCAAGTTCTTTTTTCTGATGACATGTTTTTTTTTTTTGTCAAAAAAGGCAAACTACAGCTCAAGTTTTATGTCCTAGGTGAAAAAAATGCAAAGAAATACAAAAGATATATTTTTTTGTTGGTACTCTCCTGTTATATATATAGTATACATGGATGGATCATGTTGAACTGTATTTTAATCAAAGACTTAGTCATTTTGGCCATTAAAACAAACAAAAAAATGACTTTGTGCTCTTTTAAAGCTAATGACATCAGTGAAACGAATAATCAGTTGAAATGTTTACATTTTTAGGATGTCTAAAAAAGTTGCATATTTGAAGATATCACAGAGCAAATAATCAATCCAAACACCCTTTTACATTTAGAAATATAGCTCTTTAATGTTCTGTTTTCTCTGGCCTTTGTCATGCTTGTTTTGGCAGTCGTCTCGCGGTCTCTGTGAGTCAGCATGAACGAGCCTCACAGAGATCAGCCAGAGCTGCTCTCAAAAAGACCTCCATCTGAACCCTTTTTATTCAGGAAGTGCATCGCTTCATAAGGGCGATGAAACCAGAGCCATGTCATGACCTCCAGAGCTCTGCTGACCTCTGTCCGAAGGTTATGAGAGTCTATCATATCTCTTTGGTCCGTTTATTAAAAGCAGTATATGTCAATGACTTCACACACAATTCACTTTTCCCATAACAGAGCAATTTTTAACATAATATAACCAATGTTTTCTCATGACCAATTGGTACGAATTCGTAATATTCTCATCTGATAAAGCCATTTATCTTACAAACTCAACAAGGACAATAAAGTATAATAATTATCGACCAATATTAAAGGAGTAGTTTACTCACCCCCATGTTATCCAAGATGTCCATGTCTTTCTTTCTTCAGTCAAAAAGAAATTAAAGTTTTTGATGAAAACATTCCAGGATTTTCTCCATATAATGGACTTCACTGGGCATCAAACGGTTCAACGTCCAAAAGACAGTTTCAGTGCAAACTGTTGAAAGGGCTTTAAACGATTCCAGACGATGAATAAGGGTCTTATCAAGCGAAATGATCGATCATTTAAAAACAAAAGTTTAAAACAAAGTTTAAGTTTTATAAGCTCAAATGGTCACCTTGCTGTGTTCTGTGATGCGCATTCGTGACTCTCCTGTTCAAACTCGTTTATCAAAATGAACGAATCTTTTTCCGCAGTCAATTTGTTCATTTCGTTTGTTAAATCAACCAAATACCTTTTCATCAAAGATGGAAGATGGTGTAAAATATCACATATTTCCATGCTATTTTTCAACTAAAAATTTAAATGCAAATGGAATTTACACAAAATATGTGTAATGATGCAAACAGCAGCTCCTTCCCTCAGAATTGACTCATCTTATAGAAGTAAAATACATGTTATAAAACGGATAGTAGTTGACTTTCTCTTATGTTCACTCGATAAAACAAAATAATTTTCAGTCCAGTGAACCCTTTATTCCTTCCTCATGTCAACATGGTGATGATTTTAATATTTAATATAAGTTGAGAAAGATTGTGTTTAAGCTGTACACTACCATTCAAAGGTTTGGGGTCTTAAAGATTGCTCATGTGCTTGAAAGAAGGTTGTCTTTTATTTGGAACAAAAATAGCACTATTGTGAATATATAATGTGAAGACATGACCAGAGCAAAGGCAGGAGACACTGCTTGCAGTCAGTGAAATCTTTATTGACTTCCAAATAAAGAATAAAAAATAACATAAATAACACTCAAGGTGACGCTCCTCACGGATGTCACTCAACAGAACTGCTTTCACAGACATATACTGACATTACACTGAAAGGGTCAACCATTTTACAGTAGTAGGGAATTTAAATAATGTTCACATACTTAATACATAACTAAACTGAAAATGAAAATAATATTCAAAATACATCAGCCAAAAATTATACAAGGAAAATAATACAAATAATAAACAAATACATTTCTACATACAATAAACAAACACAATAAAACATGAAACAATTTTCGGTAGTGCATTTTAGCACTACCGGTTCCCTCGCCCTAAAGCCTATGGGTTTTTGCTAAATCGCCTGAAATAAGGTCTGTGGTGAACAAAACCTCTAAATATTTTCACGTTTTGATCTATGACATAGAACACACAGTTATAACCTGCTTGTAGTTTTTTAAACTTTATTGTGTCTGATTGTGTAGGCTTCAAAATGTACATTTTGGATTAACTTGTAAAGATTATCTTGATAGAAAAAGTGTAAGGGTCACAACTCTTTGTTAAACACAGATCTTATTTTTTGCGAGAAATGCATTGCTTTTCGACCGAGGGAACCCGATGCGCCGCTAGCTTCCGAGTCGTCCTACAAAGTGACGTCATCACTTCGGCACTCTATATAAATAATCATTCCTTTAAAAACAATAAACTTTTGAATGGTATATTTTTCTTAATTGATACGCAACATATAAGCAAACTTCATTTGATTTTACATTTGCATTTATTTTCAAGCCCTGGTCCATTTTGCGAGAGCTCTGACACAATTCCAACCCTGATGTGAACTTTAATTAAGTTCTGGTAATCACAGTGGCACTGGACTGTGAAAACAAACCTGTGTTGGCATTCTGCCTCTCAGCCTCATTGGTCCTGCTTTAAACATTGTTCTTGATTCAGAAGCTAAAACATTTCTTCCACTCTTTAAAATTCCTCATTTATATGCATCCCATTACTCAGATGCCATCTCCTCCTATAAGAGAAGGTGACAGACTGGTCAGGCGTGAAGAGATGCGAGGTGTCAGATAGTTCAGAGGAAGAGAAGACACCGGGCTGAGCAGAGACTGATAGGTGAGAGATGATAGCACATGAGAGATTGTCTGACCATCAGAGCTGGACTGCAGTTCTTAAAAGCAATCAATAATGAAATGATATAAGGTTTTCAAAAGGTATTATATCCTCTCCTAGTCTTTGATTTTTTTTTTTTTAATGTGCGGCTCAGGGATTTGTACACACACATTGAAATGTCCACCACTTTTTATAAGGTTAACATAGTATATTCTGGTACATCTGGAATAATGTCACAACTATAGGATCAATCCTATGTGTGATCATTTTGAATTCATGTTGACTGACTCTATAAATGTTCTACAGTTTAGCACCGGATAAACAATATACAGTCGAAAGGTCTAGCCTGTTAGAGTGAGCAGTAAATATGAGGGCTCGGTCATGAGAGGAGAGGGAAAGCAAATACTGTAAGTGCAGGCCAAGTTGTCAGTGGAGTTCTGCACTACACCACTCAGCCAAGAGGGGGCACTACAAACATGCTCTCTAGTCTACATTTTGACCAGGGGCATGAGAGGAGGAAATAAATAATTGCGATGATATGAGAGAATTGAAGACATTTTCTACTGTTAAAAAACAAAACAAAAACTATCTAGATTGAACATCCGAAGTGTATAAAACAGACATAGCCTACCTCATTGAAGAGCTCAGAAATGTAACTCCTTTTACAGCAAAGAAATGACTCGGTTAATGCGTGTTTTTACTCGCAGCACTCGGCCGGACACTGGTGTTCTGATGGAACAATCAATGGAACCATTAAAAACATTGAAAATGCATGACGTTTTGTTCCGTTAATGATTCATGTAAATTATTCTATAGATACGGAATGTTAACATACAGCACAATCACTTCTAAACAAATCTATTTTTTTCAATAAAAGTCTCATTTCTACTATTGTAGGCTTATTTTGTAAATGTAAGCAATTAATTTGGACAAGCACAAACTATACAGACGTACCTGCTCGGCCAGAATCGGCTCGTGGTCGTGCATCTTCGGAAGTCGCCATTGAAATGGGGAAATTTTAACATGTTTAGTATGTACAATGTACATCTAAGAATTGTTATTGTTTCTCAGAATAAACCCCAGACAGGGTGATGAGGATGTGTTAAATACGTGTGAAATACGCGTTCAAATTTAAGTGTTTTTGAACCTTTTAGCTTTTCACGCGGCGAGTAAACCAAGCTTGAGCTGGTTCTTTTTAGTGAATAAAAAACATACAGCGCAACCAGTAGGCCTGAATCACTCTTTTGAGGCGTTTCTGTGTAGTGGATCAAAAACACACAGCGCGACTAGTGTGGTCTCGTCTCCCGATTTAATCACTCTTTTGAGACGGTTCTTTTTTAGTGACTCAAGATCAAGAACACAACTCAATGAACGCATCCAACAGTGAAGTCCGACTCCCGATCAAATCCATCTTTGATTTAGGCTAGTTCTTTTTAGTGAATCAAAAACAAACAGCGCGGCCAGAGTAGTTTGATTCCTGAATGAATAACGAATCAACGAATAACGAATATGAATCCTTTAAGCCGGTGACACAAAAATATGTAGCGCAATGCATCCAATACGAATGATTCTTCCGATCAAAATGAACGAATCTTTTTCGGGTCATTTGGTTCATTCAAAGAAAGAAATGAACGGATAATTGACTCGGGAAAAGATTCGTTCATTTTGAAGAACGAGTTCGAACAGGAGAGTCACGAACGCAGCAAGGCGACCATTTGAGCTTATAAAACTTATAAACTTAGTTTTTTTTTTTTTTATAAATGAGCGTTCGTTTCGCTTGATAAGAGCCTTATTCATCGCCTGGAATCATTTAAAGCCCTTTGAACAGTTTGCAGTTTGCACTGAAACTGTCTTTTGGACCGAACCGTTTGGTTCCCATTGAAGTCCATCAAATTGAAGTTTTCATCAAAAACCTCAATTTCTTTTCGTCTGAAAGATGACACGAGGGCGAGTAAATTATCAGCAAAAGGTTTTTTAAAAGTGAACTACTCCTTTAAGTAGACAGTTCTATATTACAGTATAGTCAATATCGGCCAATATGGGTTAGTTTGACCCCTGAACAAATAGCTCTTTTGAGCCGACTTTTTTACAAACACACACACACACACACACACAGAGAGAGAGAGAGACACGCACGTGCACACTTGTATCGAAGTGCCAAATAAAGCAAAGAAAACAATAATTCCATGAATAATTTATTTATTACATTTCACATCAAAACGAGTCCATGAAAACATACCACTCCTTGATGTGAATTTCAACCAGATGTTACTTTTTAATCAAGATATTACATTTTTTAGATATCATATTCGATATCCCTGTATCGCCTGCAGTGGGCAACACATCAAAGGCGTCTTGATCTTCTCTTCTCCTCTGTCCTCTGCTGCTATAGAGAAACTGAAGAGATGTAAGAACTCTGATAGGACCAAAAACAGCAGGGCATCCCAAAGACACATGAAACATCCTCAAACCAGACCATGCAGTGAGGTCTGATCAATCACAGCCGGATTAAAGCGGTCTCATTAGGTGGAGTCGAGTCTGAGAATATAGAGAGAATGCTTCCTAACTTGCTTTGTTCCAAAACAGTATTTTATGATACAACTCACATGATCAGCATAACAATTTAAGTGAAAAGTTTTGATTTGTTATGTCTTTTGCTTAACTGTGCCTAAGTGAAAGCTAGAGCATCTAACCGTCTGTACAAAGTTTTTATGATCAATGTCACTAATGTACTAGTCTAGCAGAGAAGAGGTATAAAGCAAAGATCAGGGATCTACTGTAGTGAAACTCAAACTGGAAAGTGTTAATGTACTACATTTTCTACCCTTATCTGAAAACCTACCTAATCAGCAATACAGCAATATAAAAATAGCAAATGTTTGTCAAGAATGTCCTTTTAAAGTCTCTCAAACAGAACATGAAAGTGTGAGTCTTTCAGAGGTGCTTCTAGCTGTTCTTCTGTTCTCTGCTGGGCGTCTCTCACATACGGCACAGCCTCTCTTCTGAAACTCAGCCTGACAGACGAAAACCTGCATGGATTACTGTATCAATTCTGAAATTCTGTATAGAAGTGTTAAAGTATTTAGGCCGATACAAAAAAGAAAAGCACTTTGGCAGGGAATAATACAGATCAAAGTCAACTTTATATATTTTAGATGTGATCATGTACTCACCGCCATGTCCTCCCAAACACATGGGATTTTCTTTCCTCTGTGGAACATTTGATGCATATATATATATATATATATATATGATATGGTTTCCAGCTACAACAACTATACTCTTTTAGCCAAGAGCACCTTGTTAGTCCTTTTTTGTGCTATTCTACTCTAATGTTTACAGTGTCATTTTGTCATTTAGGTTTTGCCTGAAAGTGAAAGAAGTGACATGTGGAGGCTGTGGTAAAGCATACTCAGAATTTGTCCTCTGCATTTAACCTATCCAAGGTAGTGCACACACATTAGCAGTATGAGTAGTGAACACACACACGAACACACACGGAGCAGGCAGGCAGACATTTTTTGATGTGGTGCCTGGGGAGCGATTGGGGGTTAGGTACAATAAAATCCACAGGTATAAAATAGAGCCCGACCGATAAAGGATTTTGAAGGCCGATACCGATAAAAAAATCTTTTGGTTTTAAAATCCGATATGCCGATATATCGGCAGATTTTTTTTTTTCGAAACGCGCAACAAAACATTAACAGATTTCCTTAACATAAGTTATTTGTAGTTATTTATGAGTTTTAACTAAAACATTATGACCATGCATTTTTAAAAGAAAGTTGTTTCTTTTATTGTCACAAAAGAACAGACTGATGATAGTGGCATTAGCTAGTCTATGATGAGCCATAATTTAGCAATTGATGACGTCTTACTACAAAGTGTAAAAACATACATTTTCAATATAACAGGCCAAGGAGAGATGATAAGTCTCATTGCTATAACTGTCACGTGCTATTAAAGAAATACTTCAATCACATTGTCAAAAGTTAAAAGGACAGTCAGTCAACTACACTGTAACAACGTAACTAATTCTGCTTCACTCTCGGCTTATTTAACAGCAGCAAAACTGGACATGATAGTCACAAATTCTATCATGCTTATTTGAGTTAAGAGAACTGATGGGCATGTTCTTTTAATTGTTATTCAAGGCAAGCTATGACCAACTCAACGAGTGTTGCCAACAGGGACGGTGTAGAGTGCCCTCTGGTGGACAAGCTATACAACTCCAACATGGTTCAAGCGTGTTTCGTCCGTTTTTATTTTTGAAATATTCATTGATCGGCCATTATAACTGCCGATACCGATAGTTTGGAAAATGCCTAATATCGGCCGATATATCGGTCTGGCTCTAGTATAAAACACTTCAAGCATATCACACAGACAGTTAGTTTAAACGTTTATTATCACAACCACAGGCAGGCTGCTCTACTGCTCACATGTCGCAACAGCGCTCTTAAATGAAATAAGTTATACAGTCTAAAAAAATACAATAAAATAGATTACATTTAAATCAAACACGCAGGTTATCTTACCTCAAAAATCAGTAAGTCAACGCGTTGCTAACAGACGGGTGTGGGCTGCGGCTAAATATATCAGCTCTTGCGCTAAGGATGAAACCGTTCCCTGCTAACGTTTCCAATGGCCGTATGTCCATACAACAGAAATTCACGCATTTAGCAGTGATTAGCGATTTCACACACACTTATTTTTTTTCCTGTTGCTGGTTACCGCTACATCCACCATGCACGCTCAAAAGGTCTTTGTAACTGATATGATCCCATCGTCTTACTATTGTTAGCACAGCCTTGCAAATTGTGCATTGTGCATAACCACTTGGCTTGTCATTTAAGGTTGTCACTATTTGAAAAACAGCCGAGAAGTTTGCCTTTCCTTTGGTGTTTTTCTCAGTTTTAAGTTCGCCATCTGCGATTTTTCTCTTAATGTTCTCCATTGCACATGAGGTGAATCGTGGGTCGCGCCGCCGGGAAACCTTCTGTGTGAGCAGACTGTCACGTGTCAGTCATATGTCAGTGTGATAGGTTATAAAATAGTTTTTTCCATCATCAACTTCTCATATTTTCTATTAATTAATGTCTAAAACATTAAAAGAATAATAAGCCTAAAACAGCCCCGAGGCCCTGCGTGTGAACTATGATGTGAAAATTGGCCAGAAGCCAGGCCTTAGGGGCGTATATGGGGCCCGTCGGGCTCGGGCTGAAATGTATAAGGCTCAAGAGCACCTCAAATCGAACCCGCAACATTCAGGTTCCCAGTCTGACTCTCTAACCATTAGGCCCGACTGCCCCACAAAAAGAGAGGATATAAATACATTTTCAGAGCGGTGCTTGTCCATGCAAAACTCCCCACCATAATGTTGAACATGACTCTAGTTTTTTCTTTATCATGATGCAGTTGCTTACCGACCAAAGTTAAAAGAGCCCTACCCGAGGTTTCTATTATAATCTAGTCTCAGATACAGCCGAAGTAAGTTTTTCAGTGTAAGTCTATGGGATTATTCACAGAGAGATTACTTTAGTCACACTAATCAGCAGGACTGTCACACACCTATGGCCGCTAGTCGCACCTGAAGAGTCTTGCGTGAATTCGGGTATCAGAGGCAGATAGATACACCCAGAGAGCCAGAGATAAAGACTGAGAGACTAAGGTGAAGGATCGAGTCGATCACAGGCTTGTGACGTAAAAAGCACGACCAGACTGACAAGCTTTACCTTCCTGTCAAGAAGACCAGACTTGATCTTGTATGAACTCAATAGACCTTATTCAGAGCAGCGCCATGACAGGTATGAAAGTGAGGCTGTGAGGGATAGACTTACCGTGTTTCCAATGGCATCCGCTGTAAAAAGCTGAATAAAGCGGCTAGATTACTTACAATTTTCCACAGCTTACATTGTCAGGAGATTTTTGTCAACTGACATTTCTTGGAAAGATATTTTTCCGAACAAACCGAAAACACATTAAATAACAGTACAGCCCATTGAAGAGATGCAAGTCTATCCCTCACAGCCTCGCTTTCATTCTCATTAAAAATCAAAGATGGCGCTGCCGTGAATAAGGCGTATAGGGAACATCATAGCATGAGGAGTTAATCCAGACTTCATGAACATAATGAGTAAAATTTGCTTTGACCATCAGCAAATAATTTAGAGAAACAGACTTTATGAATCACAAAACTAAATTCCAGACCGAGTTTAGAGTTCAAAATAATTATTTCATCATCAAAATTGGATTTAGAGTGACATTTTTACTTATTATTTTTGGTTGTATTACTTTCCTTTGATTCCATCATCTATCTATGCGATAGATCGGAAATAAACAGACTTGAGATCCCATCGGCCAGATCAGTTCCACAAGTTGAGCTACTGAGAAAAGTCCACTTGTTGAATACATACTTTTTGTGTGTGAACAACAGCATATTTCTAAAGACTCCTTCAGCCAATACATGCAATACACAACCGTTTAACATGCATGTTGTAACTAAATGGTCCATTAGAGGGCAGTAGTGCATCATGCATCGAGACTGACGAGTCTTAATCATATGCCAAAGCTTCAACTCGTTGATTATTTCCTCCAGGGAGAGGTTAACTCTTCTGACAAACTGTATTAAAACCACATGAATGCAAAGACCAAACACTCTTGTTTTTCACATTACAGCAGAAGCCTAAAACATACACAGACAGAACTAAAGCAAATGTAAGTTTAAAATGCCAGAGTCTAATAAATGTGCCTTTCGCAAAGCTGATCAATATTCTGATGTTGTAAGCAAGCCTGAGTAGCGCAGAAAGGACCAAATTGCCCCATGCTGAGCGAAAATGTTGAGTGTTTCGTGTCATTCAAACTTGAGCGTCGCTCCTCTTATCGTGATTGGTTTGTCAGATCATCGTTTGATGGAGGATAAACACACGCTTGCACACTTTGGAAATCATTGAGGTTTTTAATTCCCCAAATCACCTCTCATCTTATAAGGAGAGATGCCCAGAGTGCCCTTACTTACCATCTTTTCATTGGCAAATTACCACACTTTTCAGTCAAACACGGTTCTTAAGCAGCTGCATCTGAATTGGTCAGACGTCTACTGAGAACTGCAAAATGGTGGATGTCAAACCGAAGAGAAGACTTCGACATGAAAAATTGCAGGGCGGTGTATAATTGAACACAAGCATGGCACATCAGAGCAGGTCAAAGATTTTCTAAATCGCTCCTATACGCCAAGGTGGTTACGGAGGATTACAGTCAGTGGCTGATAGGCCTACGGAAAGTGAAGGGACCTTGTGTGGTTCTCAAAAGCTTTGCTGTTTGAGCGACGTTGCGTTACATTATTTATTTACGTCCTTATTCTATAATAAAACAAACCCTGACTGGATGTGCTAAGGCCATTTGAAATTCCTTCTGTGAATTATCATAAGAAGATTAAGAAAGTTCCATGATGACAGAGCAGAAGTCTATCAAACGCCTTTGATCTGCGGCTCCAGTCCCAGGTACTGCACAAAGCTTTTGACAGGGATTTGCTTTGGGCTGACTCTTTTTCAAATGATAATTACTGTTTTGTTGCTGCACTCGCACTGAGAAACACACCGACTTTAACAAGCCGAAGAAGCTTGAAAATCATCTATGGATAGAGCTGATTATCTGTGCCCTTTATTCAGGCCAGTGATTGAAGGTTTTATTGGAGGGACACTCGGATAACATCAACAGTATTCTCTTTTGGATCTGTGTTTTTTGCTAATGCTAATCAAGTCTTTTCTTATACTCTTATATTATTCCAAATCTGTACAATTTCTCATCATGGAATACAACTCCACACTATTCCATACAATGATTTGAAAGAATCATTTAAGTGAATGAATCATTCACTTATATTTCTGTGCTCAATGAAGAGTTGTGACCCTTACACGTTTTGTCTATCAAGATAATCTTTACAAGTTAATCCAAAATGTATACATTTTGAAGCCTATATAAAGTTTTTTAAAAACACAAGCAGACACAATAAAGTTTAAAAAAACAGAAGCAGGTTATAACTGTGTGTTTTATGTCATAGATCAAAACGTGAAAATATTTAGAGGCTTTGTTAACCACAGACGTTATTTCAGGCGATTTAGCAAAAACCCATTCAAAAATCCCATAGACTTTAGAGCGAAGGAACCGGAAGTGCTACAATGCTAACTCACTTCCGCGTTTTGGCCTACAGAGTGACGTTGTAACTTCAGCACTTTAATACTGAATCAAATGCTGTCGAAAAATGCCTTCAGCAGTTTCTTGAAAGTAGCTCTGGGGTGCGTTTGCCGAAAGCATCGTTTGCCAACTATGGTCACAAGTTCCGTCGTTATCAGCATAGTTCAACGAGTCGGTGTTTCCCGAAACAATCGTTCCGACGAACATTCGCAAAGTTGTGTGGTTGGAACAGCTCTCTCCACCTGTGGTTAGAGGCATAGTTTATATATTACAGCACATTTGTACGTAATAAATTCTTATCTTGATCAAAATAAGCAAGCTGACAATCAGTACAACCGGTGTCTTTTATTTACAATACAAACAAATGTAATTTACGTCTTTTTTCAAAAGATTTAAAGTACAGATTTTCAAGAGTGCGCATGTGCGAACGAGCTCTACTGTGTAAGAACGAGACAAATATTGAGTCTGCTAATAAAGCAAAATAACTGAAAACAATTACACTCTAAAAAAATGCTGGGTTGTTTTAACCCAATTTTGGGTCAAATATGGACAAACCCGAAATGTTGGGTTAAAAATGTAATGTAAAAATTTAACCCAACGGCTGGGTTAGTCCATATTTGACCCAAAGTTGGGTTAAAACAACCCAGCATTTTTTAGAGTGTAGAAATAGTCCTCAGATGAGATGTCCGTAATTTATATATTAACATTCTAACGTTAATTGGATCTCAAACAGTTTCATTAAAAGTAGTTATTACTCCACCACGTGCGAAACCAGCATGGTTGAACGATACTTTACGACAATCGGTTTTGGGAAACAGTCGTAATAGCTAGTTGATTTCTCCAACGATTCATCATACTATGGTAGTGAAGCAGCGAACTACATAGTTGTACGGGAAACGCACTCCTGGTTGAGTTAGCCCAACGCTATCTCACGACCAATTCATAAGGTGATTAAAAACTGGCTAATTCGTACTAATTCATACGACCTCACTCGTACGATTTATCTAAACCCACGTGATGGGTAGGTTTAGGGGAGGGGTCAGTGGTAGGTCATTCGTACGAATTCATACAAATTGGCCAATTTGTAAAATATGTACGATTTAGCAAAAATCGTAAAACCTCACTCATTGTTACGAATCAGCCACCTCGTAAAATTCGTACGAATTCCCGTGAGATCGGGTTGGTTGGCCAGATAATTCCACCAACAGGGAACAGTCATAAAGGTCCGAGAAAGAGATTTAGCCTATTTGAGATGGTACCACAAGACGACATTTGCTAGCAGAGTGCAAGTTTCTGCATGGCACAAGTCTGAAGTAGTGAGTTTAGGTCAGAGGGAAGAAATGGAAATCAATTTACAATGTTTTTTTTTTATTAAAATTAGTATTTGCTTCGCTCAAATGATTCTCCAGCATTGAAGGCCATCCATCAACAACACTATAATCAAGCAAGTTTTTCAAGCAGTTTTGAAATCTGTGCAATTAAGACACAAATCTACCCTTCACCTGTATATATATGAGGAAAAGAGATGAGACATGAAAAATGTGCATGTCTGTATTATTTTTGTTACATGCCACAGATGACTAAGCAGAGAAATGGCAGCATTTTCAAATTAAAATTTAAGCACTAAAATTGCTTAATTGTGCGGTTATTTCACCGGCTTTATTAACATAAGCAATTCCTGGGACATAGCACTACTATAGCAGAAAATTGGCATTCTGGCCAGAGGGAATTAAAAAGCTCAGCTTGTAAACGGTAGACTGAGATTTCTAAGCTAGCGGAACTGACATTTTCAGTTTCTCACCAATTATGATCCCAGCCCTGTTCCTCCCTCGCCTCTTGAACACACTTTTAAACATTACAGATTACCATGCACATAGGGAGTGAACGCTTTAGCATGTGATACTGATACAAGTCTACTATGGACTGGCCTAAACACACAGCATATGATTATTATTAATATCTGTGTAATACCACGAGTCACTGATTCTAGTGTGTCCTGAAGAGGACACCTTGGACTATCATATACAGGGCCCTTTCATACACCCGGTGCAATGCAGCGCCAGGTGCGACGCAAGTGTCTTTTATGCTAATTTCAGACTGATGTTGTTTAATTTGCAAATAGAAAGCTATTTGCGCCGACATTTGTGCACCCGTGGGCGTGCTGGTCTGAAAACGAGGTGTGTTCAGGCGCATTGTTGGCGGGTTGCTATTTTGAGGCAACTGAAATGGACTGCGCCATTGACCAACTGAAACCTGGTCTAAAGTCAATGGCATATTATTATTTATTTTTTTGTTATTTAGGCAAGGCAAGTTTATTTATATAGCACATTTCATACACAATTGTAATTAAAACAGTTTAGAATAAAAAAATAAAATGAAGTAACAGTCAAACGAACAGTGGCACAGTGCTCATTCAGTAAATGCACAGCTAAACAGAAGTGTTTTGAGTCTGGATTTGAATGTGACTACTGTACGTAATTTAATTCAATAAATTCTTTTTTGATAATACGTTAAAATGTTTTAGTATACATTAAAGTATGTCTTCATTACCCTGTAAAATAGGATTTACAAAAATCCTACAATAAAACTACTCAGCAAAAAGAAAATACAACAAATAATTGCATAAAGAGAATGGGGATTGGGAATGTTTTGTCTTATTTAAAATGTCTTTGATTAGATTTTTGGGGTCAAATACGGGGCTTTACTTAATAAGGCTTGAAATCACTTGAAATCAGCTCATAACACATATTCTAGCATGAAAATGCATGCAATGAAGCATTGAAGCTGTTACACTTTTGATTCCAGCAACATAAATATGCAAAACTAAAAAAAAAAATCCTTTGCTTGTACTGTTGTAACACTCTCCCCATTTTTCTTGCCCATCTCCCTTCCGTCAAGCTCATCCATCCACAGCGAACGAGTAAATAAAACGTTTTTGAACGAGATCCATACACCATGTAATCTCGCTAAATAACTGCGAGACTCCCGCTGCTTTTTGTGGGGAATGAAAATGATTTGCGTGCTCTCAGACTAAATGCATCACGCAGATGTGGAAATGAAGATGGGACGGGCGAGTCTGGAGCCTGTTGAAATATCTGAATCGATTTTTAAAACGCAGTGAGTTTGAAGACAGAAACCATTCGCACCTGAAGAGCAAAAGAGGGGTGGCAAATATATATTTAAAGAGTGAAAATGACTTTTTTTATGCTTTAGGGAGCGTATATGGAAAAATGACAGTGTGGATCACATTGTCAAGTGAAACTGACTGATTCTGGCTATTATACAAAACAAAAACAATTATAAAACAGACCCTATATTTGCAGTATAGCACAGCTTTATGTACCTTATAGCTTAAACAGACCACTGTCGGTTGAAAAACAGATAAAGTATGATTGCTCTCTTACCTTACAGTGGCTAAAAGCGACCTGTTTCATACAGGGATGAGAATGAGAGTCATTATTTGCGATCTAGAGAAATACTAAAGTTTAAATGCAAACCAACCAGCTGTATAGGATGTTAATTAGGGCAAAGATCCATGACACAATAAATCAAACAATGAATTTTGGAGGATTATTCAAAACAGATTTAGTGATTTACAAATTGCAGTGTTGGGGCAGAGTATATATGATCAAATGCTCAATTGGAAATATGACTAGAAAAGTTGTATTAATTGTTAGCACCCAAACTCTGAAATAGTCTATAGCTTTCGAATCTCGAATCCTCTAAATCTAGACTACGAATGAACAACAAAACCCTAATCACACTGAACTGACGTCAGCTGAAATACAAAATTTACTGTTATCACTGTAAAGCTCCTTTAAAACAATGTGTATTGTATAAAGCGCTATATAAATAAAGGCTTAATGATAATAATAATAATACATTTTATATATATATATATATATATATATGAAGAGTTCAATGCAAAAGCCTCTAAATGCCATTTGAAATTTTCTTCTTTAATGATGATTTTTATCAAACTTGTATATTTAAGTTCAGTAATTTCACTTAAATGGCAATGATAATTACCTATTAATTGTTATTTAAGTGAAATTACTGAACTTAAATTTACAAGTTTGATAAAAATCATCATTAAAGAAGAAAATTTCAAATGGCATTTAGAGACTTTTGCATCTGAACTCTTCATATATATATATATATATATATATATATATATATATATATATATATAGTGCATTTTCAGTGCTTTACATTGAAAAAGCAACAATAATGGCAATGGATAATGATAACAAACAAAACAACAGTATGTAGATGCAAGTAAAAGTACAATAAAGGGAAATAATATAGACAGGGCAGCATTCAGCAGAATACAATCGGAGAATATGAAATGTAGTATAACGTAAGAATGGTTTCAGAAAATAAGTGAGTTTTGAGCATGACTTGACTTGAATTGCAAGGTTATGCCACACAACTGCTTTAATTTGATGGTCCCTCTCCCCCTTCATGAATAATGCCAGTCTGTCTACATATTCAAGCCCTCACCCTCACCTTTCATCTGTGCATTGTGTGCTTGCTTACCCTCATTTAAGGTGAACAACCATGATAAAAATAAGAATAGGTCAGAAGTCAGATGCCTGGTTGGTATCGGCCACTTTTTCACGAATGATGTACAAAATAAGGGCTGAATATTTTATTTTAAAGGTCTGTGAAAGTGTAAATGGTTCCACTTGTGGTGTTGAAAGTGCTCAATAAATAAAGTTAAGTAAATGGTTAACCTTTGGAGGTCAAATTAAGTAATATATGAGCAATTTTTTTGATGTTTTCATAAGTTTGCAATTTTTGCAATCTTGTCACCAAAACTTTGAACATGTCTTAAAGGGATAGTTCGCCCTAAAGTGAAAATTAGGCCACGATTTACTCACCCTGAAACCATCCTAGGTGTACTGTACATGACATTCTTCTTTCAGACGCAAGAAAAAGAAATATCCACATTTAAAAGTTTATCGACTAAAATAACTAGCTTCCGGCTGATGGCCATACGCATCGATTTATGCTAAATGTATAACCCTTGAACTTGACGCACAGCGTAATGACGGCAATTGACGCCTCTCGCTGGGCAACCGCATTCGTCTTTATGTTGTGCGTCAAGTGGATATTTTTCTTACACGAACGCATCGCTTCACTTCAGAAGACCTTTATTAACCCGTGCAGAGCCATGTCGAGGACTTCATGAATAGATGCGCTTTGATGGACTTCCAATGACAAGCCATTCACTCCCCTTATCAAGCTTGGACGAGCCAGGACATTTTTTTTTTAATATAACTCTGATTGTATTTGTCTGAAAGAAGAATGTCATATACATCATAGGATGGCTTGGGTGAGTAAATCATGGGCTAATTTTCATTTTTGGGTAAATATTCCTTTAATGCAGCTTTATAATGTTAGTAGGGATTAGGGTTAGTTCAATTAGATTAGTTCAAATAACTTTTTATAAGATTACATTTATATATATATATATATATATATATATATATCAGTATTTTATAAAAATAATTATTCTGTTTGAAGCGCTTATGCTTTTATTTTACATTTACTTTTTACTTTTTAATTTTGAAAATTAATAGGCTTAAAGCTATGTAGCTGCTGGTTTTTCATGGGTGAAAAAGGACAAAGGAAATATTTATATAGCAACCAAAGCAAAGACTATCATGATAAATGCTGTATCAAAGGAAAATTAAAGGAATAGTTTAACCAAAATGAAAATTCTGAAAAAGTCATCATTTATTCACCCTCATGTTGTTCCAAACTTGTATAACTTTCTTTCGTCTGTGTAACAAAAAAAAAAGGTGATACAATGGAGACGATAATGTAACAACAATGTAAGTCAATGGAGTCTGAACAACATAATCCTATTCATTGAATGGGAGACATTTTTCAAAAATCTTTTTTTCTTCTACAGAAGAAAGTCATACAGGTTCAGTCCGACATGAAGGTGAGTTAATGATGAAAGAATTTACATTGTTTGGTAAACTACTCCTTTAACTTTTACCCCATTACCTCTGTAACAACAGCCACGTCCAAGTGATCTCGGGGCGCGGGCGCTTTGGTTACAAGAGGTAAAAACGATATAAATGCTGTTCGTTTTCTCACACAAACTGCTCATTTCGTGTCTTAGGCCATCAATGTGTGCTTACATTTACGAGTCATTAAATCATGTTTAATTTGGACTTCTCTGTGCATGCTCTTTGAGGTGGTGACCATAGACCTCCATTATATCACTGACAGACAAGAACAGTTTGACCTAAAATATCAAAATTGAAAATACTGTGAAAACAAAGACACCTACATCTTGGATGCCCTTGAGGTAAGCTAAAACATACCAAACATTTATTTTAAAGTGAACTATCCCTTTAAGTAATGCAATTAGTTACTTTTTAAGGGTAAAACATGACTTTTAAAAGTAACTTTCCCCAACACTGATAATCACCGATACTAAATAGCTTTCGCAAGGGCTGAAAGAACATCCTGTTTGTGCTTCTCGTTTAAAACTTTTTATTTCACAGTGCAACTGTCAGCAAAAACAGAAAGACCCATTATTTCCCTGACAAGCTTTCTCTTCTTGACCCTTAAAGTCTCATTTAGCCTGCTGGCACCCACATTGGCCACTGTTGGAACGTCTCAGGATGTAATCCCACCTCTTAATGCTTTAGTGGTTTTTTTTTTTTGGTTATAAAGCCTGTAATTACGTTTCCTCTTGGATTTCCATACACAAACAGCCTGCCTATGATGGATTTGCATTCATTCATCTCAGCTTCAGTAGTCAGAATGATTGTTTTATGGCCATGTAAGGATCCCGACCCCCGTTTTCCCCAGATTAATCACTTTATTCTTTAATGAGTATGCAAACACACACAGGAATACTTGATCAGGTTGCAATTAGAACAACCGACCATGCAATGCTTCTCCGATTAATTCCCCGTTCACTTCCCCAATGTATGAGTGAAACAGGATATCAGACCTAATTAGAACTGATGTTACTCATAAATATTTGATCAGATCTTCACAATTGAGTATATATATAAAAATCTTCCTCAGTTTTTGTTTTGTTTTCCAGTATAGCTTTCTTAAATAAAGATGCATTTACTTCAGAAGCAAGTCTGAAAAAACACACAAAATTAGTCAGTGCAAGTGCATGGGCTCAGAAAAATAAACTTAATTCAAAAACAAAACAAGATTATTTTTCTGACCCCGTAGGCAGTTCTTGTTTTAAGCATAAATATTTATTATTTTTATTTTTTGTTATTGTTGCATAAAACATTTAATATCTTGGGTAATTTTGCTTCTCAAATAATTGTATCTTCATTTAAAAGTGTTTAGATATTTTTACTGAAAAACAAGACTATCTGTCTATCTATCTATCCGTCCGTCCGTCCGTCGATCTATCCATCTATGCATCCATCCATCCATCCATCCATCCATCCATCCTTATGTCTGTCTATCTTTCCTCTATCCATCCATCCATCCGTCCATCTATCTATTGTTTATCTGTATCTTTCCTCTATCCATCCGTCCGTTCGTCCGTCCATCCATCCGTATGTCTGTCTGTCTGTCTATCTATCTATCCGTCCGTCCGTCTGTCGATCGATCGATCTATCTATGCATCCATCCATATGTCTGTCTGTCTGTCTATCCATCTATCCATCCGTCCGTCCGTCCATCCGTCTATCTATCTATCTATCTATCTATCTATCTATCTATCTATCTATCTATCTATCTATCTATCTATCTATCTATCTATCTATCCATCCATCCATCCATCCATCCATCCATCCATCCATCCATCCATCCATCCATCCATCGATATTTCTGTCTATCTATCTATCCGTCTGTCCGTCTGTCTGTCGATCGATCTATCTATCTATGCATCCATCCATCCATCCATCATCCATTCATTCTATCTTTCCTCTATCCATTCATCCGTCCGTCCGTCTATCTATTGTTTATCTGTATCTTTCCTCTATCCGTCCGTTCGTCCGTCCGTCCATCCATTCGTATGTCTGTCTATCTATCTATCTATCTATCTATCTATCTATCTATCTATCTATCTATCTATCTATCTATCTATCTATCTATCTATATAAATAAAAGGCAATTGCAGTGCATTATAAAGGGATAAATAATACAAATGATTATTCAGGAGTCAAAAATAGAAACCGCATCATGATCGATGCATGCACTCAGAATGTTGTTAAATTTTTTTTATCTTTCAACAAAAACGTATCAATTTTTAATGAGGGAGGCCGACACACCTCAATAATGGTGGAATTTGTTTGGCCATTTTCATAATCAGACAGTGGCAAATATACAATTAATTATGCATGAATCTGATGCATAAATTTCAGGGAGGAAGTACAATTTGGGAGAGGAAAATGTTAGTCACGGAAGCTATCAAAGGACAGTGTCAGAAAATCTTCGAAGTGTGCATAAGATGAGAAAATAAATGTTTATTCTCGGGTCAGTGGGAATGTTAATTAGAATGTGTTTTTTCCTTCGCTTTGAATGTGCGTGCGTGTGCGGATACAGGAAGGGGGGGCCGAGTGAAATTGCTATCGTGTTTTTTGGTCGTCTCCGAAGCATTGTAAATGACAGCTTGTCATCTGAGAGGACGTTTTCAATGACAAGTGGCCCGCGCCAGGGTACAGCAGCCTTTTACACAGCAGTTTGGAGAAAACCCCGAAAATTCATTATTATTTATCAAAGCGATACATGAGAGGACCAATGATGTTGTGCTTCTACATTGCACCATACATTGTTTATCTTAGATTGCACATTAAGCTAAACCATGTGTTTCAAAGCAAAATAAATGTTTAGACATTCAGTTGAACTGAACTGAACTGAAAATGCTGAACTTCTTTTACTTATAAAGGCCATTACAGGGCACAGCATGCAGTGGATCAATCAGGACCTGAACTATCTGGTTAAGAACTTGCTTTTATCCATTTACCAGGTATATAGATGAGGCCAAGTAAAGAAAAAAACAGATGAGAAGAAAATAACAATGCCTAAAGCAATCTCTCTGAAACGAAAGCTTTTATTTTACTAGATGGGCTAAACGAGGAATTGGGCCCTTTAATGAAGAGTCCTTGTTAAGATTCACAACGGATAACCTGTAAACACATCTATTCTAGACACAAACTGGCTGATAAGGGCACTTATTGCTGTTCAGGAACTGGAGTATTTCATGAGGCAGAGGAAGCAAGAGAGCGAAGGAGAAGATCTCTTAAATATTACTGACTGCAGGAGACTGCTGTGTGTTTGCAGAGCTCACTGGACTGAGACAGTCTTCAGCAGACAGTATAGGCGCTCCAAACACCACCAAAATGATTCACTAGATAGGAAACCATGTGTCTGGGAGCGAATCAATGCATTTCCATAGGGCCTCTCTCTTGCCTGAACCTTCATTTGCTCCATCAAGACATTGCTTTTAGACCATACATTACTTTACACAATACATTGCTTTAGGTAAACCAGTCAGTATCTGGTGTGACCGCCATTTACCTCACTAACACAGACTTGGACAGATTTGTGAACAATATTTTTAAAAAATTTTTTTTGTTTTATTGCAGATTAACAAAACAGTAGCACATACCAGGTAAGATTCAGTGAGACACATCTACAATACAGAAGGAGGGAAGGGGAAAAAGAAAGAAAAAAAATTTAGAACAGAAAAAAAGAACATAAAAATACAAAACAGCCCCACACAGTCATCGATAAAGTGGTATATGTAGGCACACGAACAATATTTGAGAGAAATAGGTCTTTTGTGTACATAGAAATGTCTTAGATCTTTGAGCATAGCTGTCAACCCTCCCGTTTTTTCCGGGTTTCTCGCGTATTTTTAGCTCTTTTCCCGCTGTCTTCCCGTTTTAGTATTTTCCCATAAAATATCACGAATTTTTATGCTCTGATTGTGTGAGACGTACAAGCTCAGACAGATTCGGTTTGAAGTCGTTTATCCTCGGATGCGGCACCACGTGCGCTGACACAAAAAACATGTGCACACGGTCAAGCGAAATGAGGTCTTGCCGGTCTTGCGCACCGAACTTGTCATTTTTGCCGCGCTCGTGCGGACACGTGGAGTATATACAAGGCCTTACCGCGCGCTCTGATCATCGGTAAAGGTGCACAGACCTCTCCCAAATCATCTCCAGCACTCAGCCTCTGAAGAACCACTAACTCCGCCTCCCTCGTAAAAAACAAACAAAAGTGTTGCGTTTATAATTTTGTTCAGTGAAATTAAATTAAATTGCCATTTATGTTGCACATTGTACAAAGCCTAAAGGATTCATTACACATAGGGTAAAACATTTATTATAATAATCAAATAAATGAATACATATGATAAAACTATATTATATCTAAAATGTACACAGTATAATTATAATGAAAAATAAAAATATAATTACTACCAAAAAATAAATAAATAAATAATGTACAACATAATTATTGAAATTTTATCTGGAAATAGTTTTATTATTTACAAACGCATTTAAAAAAAAAATGCTGGGCCACACCATTTGTGTGAATAGACCAAATTTGAATTTTTTTTCTGAATGAAAATCTCCCCCTGTGTTGCCACTCTCACGTCTCATTCTCCTTGAACTTTTTGAGTTGTAAAACACATTTTCCCTTTTGAATGTTTGAATGGCATGTTTCAGAGCAAACCAGAGCATTCCATTAGTAGGGATAAAGGACGCTGCATCTGGGCGTTTTAAATACAGATATTACACACATGCACACGCATTCACACACACAGACAACACCAAAGGTTCTGGGGCGAGATGTGGATTTAGAACCCGCCATCTGTTCTTTTGTGTTCTCTTTGTGAATGCATTAAAAACAGCATTAAAGGCTTATTAGGCTTCATTATCTTTAAGTGCCACCCATTGTGAAAACAGATGCGAATGTTTAAATAATGAGGAAACATTTTCAAAAATTTGAATTTCCTGTGCCACACTGGTAGCTCTTAGTTCCTCTGTACCTATCCAAACATCCTGCGCGAAGCCGTTAAAGACAAAACCAAAAAGCAAATGATCAACAAAGAGCTAGTCGCAGCCAAGGTGAAAAATTAGAATCAAGAATCTATCTATCTATCTATCTATCTATCTATCTATCTATCTATCTATCTATCTATCTATCTATCTATCTATCTATCTATCTATCTATCTATCTATCTATCTATCTATCTATCTATCTATCTATCTATCTATCTATCTATCTATCTTCTGTCTATCTATCCGTCTGTCTGTCTGTCTGTCTGTCTATCTATCTGTACACTCTAAAAAATGCCAGGTTGTTTAACCCAAGTTTGGGTCAAATGTGGACAAACTCAAACATTGGGTTAAAAAAATGTAACCCAATGGCTGGGTTTGTCCATATTTGACCCAAAATTGGGTTAAAACAACCCAGCATTTTTTAGAGTGTATCTTTCCTCAATCTATCTATCCATCCATCCATCCGTCTTTCTGTCTGTATGTTTGTGTCTGTCTATCTATCTATTGTCTATCTGTATCTTTTCTCTATCCATTTACCCATCTATCTATCTATCCATCCCTCCATCCATCCGTCTGTCTATCTATATATCTCCTAAGCTTAACCAACATTTAAATTGTCTCGATAAACTATGCTTTTCTTGTTACAAAATAGTTATATGGATTTCTTTGAATCTCAATTCATTTGAATTCAACTTCTCTGAATTTGAATAGCAGTTTGAGTGCCAGTCAACAAATCTAGTTTATGTTGTTTACCCTCATATTTAAATGCCTGAACAGTAAATAAAAGAAAACAGAATGCAGTGTACTAAACACATGCTTTTCAATTATCAGGGTGTGTTCTTATATAAAACTATCTAACAAGCATATCTGTCAATTATTCCATTCTAATACACTGTGAGCAGTGCCCTTTATGCCAGAGCCGCTGACCTTTTCTTTTATGTCCCACAATTCATCTCTCCACACTGTCCTGGAGCTTTTAGCCTGCATCACAACACTCTCCCTCAAATCCTGCAATCAATTGAACGAAAGCGCAAACCAATTAAACAATTCCACAAAGCACTCAAGGCTGACAGGGTGCAGCTTTCTGTTTGGAAAATGCCATTTCAGAAGAGAAACCCATGAATACATAATTTCACAAATGAATCAGAAGAGTGCGGCATCCATCTCGTGAATTCGCTGCGGACGTGTTAGGCTAGTTTGTGGTGTGGATACTGTTCAGGCAGAGCTGTGGATCAAATCAAATAACTTATCCCTCTTTCTTAAACTTGTGAATAAGTAATGTTGTTCTCAAGTGTTGTAATAACAAGATAAAAACAACAAATTGTTTATCTGTGTAAAACTTATCCTTAAATTGGGCTGTTGTGGGGAGTCATCAAGCAAAGCGGTGGAAAACACGAGAAACAAAACAAAACAAAACGAAATGGAACAAAACAACAAAACAGAACAAAACAAAATGGAACAAAACTAAATAAAATAAAAAAATAAACATGAAATAAAATAAACAAAAAATAAACAAAAAATTAAATAAAAACTAAACTAAAATAAAATAAAATAAACAAAATAAAATGAACAAAAATAAACAAAATAAAAGTTTATCTGTGCAAAAAAACAAAACACTGTGTTTTCTGTGTGGAAAACACAAAGACAAGATCCAATAAACTGGTCACACTTTAGTTTAGGGTCCAATTCTCATTATTAACTAACTATGACTTTTGCCTCAATAAACTCCTATTTGCTTATTAATAGTTCGTAATGTAAGGCCCGCGCTCAATCGACCCAATGACGGCATCCGATCAGCGGGTGAAGGTCTCTGCGTGTTACTGTCTTTCCGCGTGGCAAAGTATTTTGATTAATTAAATAGATTTTCTAATATCTCATTAATTCATCTGACTCCAATGAAAAGGTTTTTAATGACCTACGTATCTACGTATCTATATATATTTACGTATATATAATACGTTGTTCTGAAGATTGCTAGGCCGTTGCTTACCAGTTCAAGTCTGTGATATTCCGGTCCCTTCCTCAATGTGTGTATGATTGACATGTCTACAGCACAAACAATGCAAGACAAGTTATTACACCAAAGTTTAATACTTTAGCAAGCATCGCTAATGGTTCATTACAGAAATAATTGATCTTCTCTGAAATGAAACATTAATATAAAGGATGAAGATATAATTAAATCCAAGTGTTAATTGTTCATGCTTTCATGCTGGGCTTCAATTTAAGTTCCACTTTCATTCGAGAACATCCGTCACCACGTCTAACATTTGACTTTGATGTCTGTTTTTCTCCAGTTTCCAAAGTTTCAGGACAACATTAATTGATTTTGAAGACAGGCACAAGAATCTAATTTGAGCGCTGGCAAAGACACAGTCAACGACGACTAACAGACGAGAAAAATACTAGAATTGGTAATTACGCACACACACAAAACACAGGACAGATACCAACTGACGAGACCATTATGAAAGATACAAACAGTAATTGCTGTTGTTGGTTTATGAGTCTCATATTTGGATGTGGTCCTCGCCTGCACCCTTGGTCCAGCTCATTACCCATGATGTCTAGAAACGAAAAAAATAAAATAAATAAAGAAAAGAAGTGCGTCTAGGTTTCATTTTGCTTGAGCGAGATAATTGAGCCCAAATTAGATGTGTCAAATGAAGAGATATGCAAACGCGTCCTCACAGTGGTGGTCTTTAAAAGCTTTGGCACTGGATGGAAATCACAAACATTTCTCCTGAACAAATGTGACATCCTTAACAGTTTCCCTGTGATGTTTTAACTAGGGAGCCATGGAGATTTCCATCGGATGAGAAGACTTGCACGTTTTTTTGAAACAGATGGCGGCTATGGCTTTACACTCATTAGAGACATCCTTATAAAACACAGCAGTAAAACACAAGACTAGTTAAGCGTTTCAAACCTACTAAACCTCGGATATTTCCCCTCGGACACCTGTTGAATCGACTCGTGTTTTAATTCTCCTAACGAGTGAAGATTTTCTGGCGTGCTTTGAAATAGAAACTCCTACTCATCAATTAAGGTGTTTAGCATTAAATGAATTGTAGCGGTAGCTTGTAAAGAGTTCGCAGCTGCTGTTTTATCCTCCTGTAATACATCAATATGGCGGTTTAAGCCCTCTATGTACTTTTAAACGACATCATCGCGCCGTGGCTCTGTAGAAAAACGGATTCGTCTCTGTAAACTGTAAACACCTTTCCCGCTCTCGGCCTGACAAGATTAGAGTTGCAAAAGATTTCCTCACTTTGCTGACCGACACGAATCGCTCAAGCGGAAGTTTTCCAGATTACATGTTGATTCGCTAATCGCTGGATGGCTTAGCGCATCAAGGCCGAGACTTTTAATTGGTCCCTTTGTGGAAGCGGCGTTTCTGATTATGATGTCGCAATCAAGAGGGAATGTTTTGGGAAAACTTTCTCAACGCTTTTAAGCAATTGATAACCGGCAGCACAAATCTGAGCAAAAGCTGATCCAGCGAAATCCCAGCAAGAAATGCTGATCCATGGCATGCATCACCAAAATGCAATCTTATCTCATACTAAAACGTGTGTCTGTGGTCTCGGGGTGTGTTTTTTTTTTTTTTTTTCAGAGCATCCGATTTAATTTTTTTTCAGTAAAGGTTTTAATCCATTGGGAAGGGGGCAGATGTGTAAGCAAGAAATGCTATTTGAACACCAGGGGGCAGTGTTAACTTCAGGAAAACCTGAGCAGGGAAACCAGTAGCAGTGGAACAGAACTGAGGTGGATCTTCTCAACCAATGTGGGAATGTGCCAAGAACGTGGAGATCTTCATTGCTCTGCTGCGTATGCATTATAAAAACAGCCCTGGAGTCATCCCATGTGAACATAATCACGACTACTTCCTCTTTCACCTGTCGCTCTTAATAAATCGCAATGGTTTTGGGAGGAAAGCACTTCATATTTCCCTTCAGCACAATACCAGCAGTTCTCCAGTCAGCTCAGTCGACACTTGGATAAATATTACATGAGGAACAGTAATAGCTGACACAGCCATTGAAATTTAATAGGTTACTTATTATGGACAAGAAACTTGACTTATGTCTCTGTTATGGGCCGTCAGCTAAACATATCCTTATTCAGGATGTTCATGGTTTTATAATATAATCTGTATAAAGTCACATTTATAATAACCTCATAATGTGATCTTAAAAGGCTATATATATACTTATTCTCATTTCGCGTCTCACACACAGAGTGATTTTACCATGGGTAAGGGGTTTTAGGGGCCGAAATCACCCTTACACATGGTGAAATGGTTTTCTGCATTAAGGCAGCAAAAGTTACACCAAAGTTCAATAGTCGTAGTCACATAATAATACTATTAATCATCATAATTTATTATTATGTTTCTTAATTATAACAATTGTCATTACAATAAATGTACGATGACAACCATACTTAATATTTGTTATTAAATAATAAAAATACATACACTTTGTTGTAATAAATAAACAAATAATATTTATATTTCATGTAAAAATATTAATTATATTTATTATTATTATTCAGTTATTTTTCTGAGTTCATTAACCTGATTATATATTTACAATAATAGCCTACTAATCATTATAATAATAACAATAATAATAATAATTTTATAATAGTTGTTTTAATTATTATATTATAGTAACTGTTCTACAATAATATTGTTATTAACATAATAAAATTATATTTACACTTTTGTAGGTAGGCCTATAATAATAATAATTACACCATCAACGGCTATTATTATCTTTTATATTTCATATTTTATATTCTTTTTTTAGCACATTTTTCAGTAACATTTATTGTATACAAGCATTGTAGTGAAATTTCTGAATTGACTAAATATACAATATTATTAGTGTTTGTTTACAATGCGACTCATCCAATCAGAATTCAGAGACAGTCATTTTGTATTTGGCATTTAATATAGTTGGATTTGTAAAATTTGTTAAAAAAAATACATATGTGAATACAATTGTGCTGCACTGATTACTAACATTATTTTGCTATGATGCACTCTAGTGCGTTTCAAAGTGAGATATGATGAGCTTTGAAACTGAATGCGATCGTGTGGGAGCGAAAGTCTGAATGGCTTATAGTTTGATACACATCTGAAAAACATTCTCCGAATGTACCATACGCTTCTTTAGTTGCTATAATTACTGTGTGTTTCACTAAAGCAGTTCTTCCCAGCCGACGTGAGCAGAAGTCTCCACATGATCGATAGCTCCAGCAGCCAGGAATGTAAGAAACGTCAATAGTTAAAAGTTCACGGGGCAAAAAAAAAAAAAAAAAAGCATCTCTGGCCCAAATCAGCCAAGGCACCCCCGTTTAAACGATCAGAGAGACGTGTGTCTACCCCTCTGTAGGACCTGTGTCACCTTGAAGTGCTCTGACTGGTGCAAGGGTAATTACTTAGAGAACATACGAGTAAAGGAGAAAGAGCTATTAATATAAAGCACGTTTCCCCCCCGCACCCCCTCGCTAAACCTTCAAAGAGCGGTTCAGTCAACGGGGCTCTAGTCTCTGAATGTTTGGGATGTTTATTTATTTTCTAAATAATTTTGCGGTGAATCATTGCAAAATGGCTACAGCTGTAATCACTAGATAAGTAGGAACCAACATGGCAGGTGTTTGGGCAGAGATAAGCAGGAACCATTGTGAGGAAAGACGATGCTTCCAGGAGGGAATGTTTTGGGGCTCGGATTCCTGTTTGATTTGTTACCTACAGCCCTCCTCGAGGGCAGGGAGAAGATAGTGCGAGCGGCTCCTTAATATATTTTCAGCAAAGTGTGTTTATACATCCTCCAGACGTATTCAGAGAGAAGCACTTTTTTTTAACCTGGCTGCCACGCTTGTCTTCTCGTGTCCAAGTGATGAACTGGGGGTCTGGAAAACTGTACACCACTGTAAAATATCTGTTTTTATCACAGTATAGTTACACTCGTATTCAAATTGGCATGTTGCAATTCTTTTACAGATGTTACAGCTTCTATATAGTAGGCTAAAATATAGTATATATTAATAAGACCATTGATTGGCTGACTGATATACCCAAATGATATAATATCTCGTGTTTAAAGGTACACTCTAAAAAATGCTGGGTTGTTTTAACCCAATTTTGGGTTAAGTATGGACAAACCCAGCCATTGGGTTACATTTTTAAATGACATTTTTAACCCAATGGCTAGGTTTGTCCATATTTTACCCAAAAATGGGTTAAAACGACCCAGCATTTTTTAGAGTGTAGGATAGTTTTTTTTATGAACACCTTTTGTTATACTGGTTGAAACTCTATTCACATCCTGATAGTGATTATATATTAAAACCAGCCCGTTCTCATCCCAAGGCATCATATACTGACGCTTTAGCGTCAGTAAAACTAGCATCAAAATGAGACACAGATATATATATGGGCCAGAAGGCGCCTCCTAGTGATGTAACCCTAACCCTACAACCAGACCTAAACCTACCCATACCCGAACAAAGCTCTGTGTGTGTTATATTGATGCGAAAGGGTGCCATGTGTTTTGGATTTAGACGAAATTTCAAAAGCGTCACTATATGACGCCCTAGGATGAGAATGGGTTGATTAAAACATGTACACATATCTTCTGTGGAAGTCTCAGGACAAAAAAGTGTTCGTCCAATCATTACATTCGGTCCGAAAGCAATGATTGGATGGGCTACCTGTATTTCCATACCTTCTCGCAAACATCACACGTAACTACTTAGATTTCATTATTCTGTCCAGCTGTGTGTCATTAATTATCCTTCTTTGCCTGTGTATTTATCTGCCTGTGTTTTCAGTTATGTTTGTCGGCTGTTGCTAACGCATGAACTGTTTACACGACAACGATATGCTTAAAGGAGAACTCCGGTGCAAAATGAGCATTTGGTCTAATAACACATAGGTACCTAGTCATGATAATCAAATGTAAAGGATTTTATCACTAAAAACTGTTTAGTACATAGGGCATCACGTAAAGAAAAATAGAAATCGCTCGTTAATACCACTAACAAGGCTCAAAATAGCCCCACACTAACACTGTAACATAATGAGGGTCCTTACATGCAAACCGAAGCATTGATAACTTTGTAAGTGTACAGACAGTTTAATAAGAAGATATTTTATAAAGACAGTCCACTTCGTGTATACGGGAGCCATCTTTGGAAAACAGTCTCGACAAGTCGAACCACGTCATCGTTTCACAGATTCACGTTTTTATTGTTTACTACACGGAGACCGTTTTCCGAAAACTTGCACTTTGAAACCAATTTTGAAAAGTTTGCTTTTTCAGGCACCTAAAATGCCATTGTCATGTAAACAACTTAAAGGATTAGTTCACTTTTGAAAAAACTTTTGCTGATAATTTACTCACCCTCATGTCATCCAAGATGTCCATGTCTTTCTTTCCTCAGTCGAAAAGAAATTTAGGTTTTTGATGAAAACATTCCAGGATTTTTCTCCATATAATGGACGTCAATGGGAACCGGATGGTTCAAGGTCCAAAAGACAGTTAATAACAGTTTCAGATGCAGCTTCAAATGTCTTTAAACGACACCAGACGATGAATAAGGGTCTTATCATGCGAAAGGATCGGTTATTTCAAAACTTATTCCAAAAATGTAACTTTTCTAAGTACAAATGCTAGCCTAGCTCTATTCTCTGAGGCGCGTTTGTAACGTCACGTAATACGTAATTACGTTCAAAAGGTCACGGGCGACGTAGCCGGAAGTACAGAATCAAAATCGTCCGACATCGTTGTTTTTCCTTTTAATTCCTTTTTTTGTAAACGGTGTTTGAGCTAGTTTGCACGTTCAACCTATGCGTTCAACTTGTAAACACACTGACTCTGTACTTCTGGCTACGTCGCCCGTGACCTTTTGAACGTAATTACGTAATACGTGACGTTGCAAACGCGCCTCACAGAATAGAGCAAGGCTAGCATTTGTCCTTAGAAAAGTTACATTTTTGGAATAAGCTTTGAAATAACCGATCGTTTCGCATGATAAGACCCTTATTCATCGTCTGATATCGTTTAAAGACATTTGAAGCTGAATCTGAAACTGTTATTAACTGTCTTTTGGACCTTGAACCATCCGGTTCCCATTGAAGTCCATTATATGGAGAAAAATCCTGGAATGTTTTCATCAAAAACCTAAATTTCTTTTCGACTGAAGAAAGAAAGACATGGACATCTTGGATGACATGGGGGTGAGTAAATTATCAGCAAAAGTTTTTTCAAAAGTGAACTAATCCTTTAAGGTTTTAGTTAAAAAAAACAGTCCTAGTGTTAGTATTACTGGATCAAGCGCTGTCGAAAAAGATACGTCTTCAGAAGTTTCTTGAAAGTGGCTACTGACTCAGATGCTTTGGTTGAGTTAGGCAGATCATTCACCAGCAGGGAATAGTCATGGTAAAGGTCCAAAAAAGAGATTTTGTGCCTCTTTGAGATGTTACCACAAGACGACAATCGCTAGCAGAGCGCACGTTTCTGGATGTGTTAACATGCCCTAAGTTTGGCTATGGTTTTTGGCCCTTTGATAAAGTACTTTGTGAATTCTTTATCCTCGTCCTGCTTCAACCCTTCCCACGCTTCGACACCGTGATAATAAGCAGTTACCAGTTAAGATAATAATCATTTCGATTAAACCAATATCACTTGTTAATGTATCCACGAACTAAGCTAGATAACATACGTTATTCACGTCAAACAAGGTCAATTTGTTGTCTCCAAATACTCTAAAACTAAGTTGTTACAAGACTGCAGTTATTGCGCCTGAAACTTTTGCCTTTTATTTTGTTTTGCCTTTGAAAAATAAGAACACAAGCCAGACAGCAGTGCTGGACTGTGCACTGAAGCAGACAGAGATGGCTGGATCTTTAATCTCCTGTAGAGCTATGTGATGTTTTTCTTCATTGGCCAGCCTTTACAGGGAGTCACGGAGGGATTCCTGAAGCACTAACCCCAAAAAGTCAACTTTACTGAGAGTTACTCAGCTGATGAAGGCTGGAGCGGCATCTACAGAAGCAGCAATAAATACTTTATAGTTAAACTCTCACTCCATCGCTATCTCGCCGGGATACGAGAAGCAACAAACATACTTTGTGATCGTCTTTATCTAAATATTTGAAGTCTTGAGCGTTTTGATTTTTTAAAGCCAAGTGGATTTTAAAAAAGATTATTAAATTATATTTAAAAGAAGATTTTTAATGCTTAATCACAAGTTAGAACCAGATATGAACCAAGATCATAATTCATGCTAAACGTAAATCTGTACAATGAGACTAAAATGTCTTATAAATATATATTGACAGACAGACACACACGATAATACTACCTGACACTGTCGATGTACACTGATACTCCGATAGTATTTATTTATTTTTTTTGGAAAAAGATCTATGTTTCTTTCTAGAATCTTTGTTCAAAATAATATAATGTATACAAATGTCTGCATGAATGTCCTTTCTGAATCTACTTGGCATTCTAGAGTTTGTGGGTTCTTGCATACTTGAAACAACACCAACATGCAAAAATACAATAACAATGAGTGGTTTAGCCTTGGTTACCATAGAAACGCAAGAAAGGTTTTCAGAGGTATGATGAAAATAAGACCTGAGGTCCAGATTTATCAAGTGTCTCTATTAAGCAAATGTTGCTGTTGCCATTAGCCACCAAGTGAAGAGCCACGATACACCTACCTTCAGTGTTCAAAACAAGCATTTTGAAATGCTGAAATACTGGCAAGTGCATTTTTTTGCACATACCAATTTAGTCAGCACTTGCGCTCAGCTGTTACGTTGGTTCTTTAAAGGAATATTTTTTTTTCTCAAAAATCTCAGGTCGCGTCGTTCTAAATCTATACGATTCTCTTTCTTCTGTTGAACACAAAAGGATTTTCTGTGATACTACAAATAATGGGGACTGAAGCTTTCAAGCTTCAGGCAAACCATAAAATATCATAAATGTAGTCCATCTGACTATATATATATATATATATGTCTTTTGAAGCCAAACAATAGCTTTGTGTGAAAAACAGACAACAATGTAAGTCTTTGGAAAGTTCATAAGAGTTCACGAGAGAAGTAGCAGAGTCTGGTTTGTTTTCTAAGCTTCAACAGATCTTTTCAATGAATGTGTTGCTCTGGTTCACCAAACCTCTCTCTGAACGATTCGTTCAGTAATCTGACTCTGATCACTGACTCTTTACTAACCGACTGAACGTCGAACTCATTCAATGTCAAATTCAGTCACAGCAATAAACGGCTCACTGGAGGTAAAGAATAGCAGTGAATAACAAGTTCAGTTTCGGTTTGTTCCTCGGATAAAGCCATCATGTCGCTTCAGAAGATTTGAAATATAATGCATAAGTCATGTGAACAATTTTTAAATCATTTTGCAAAGTCGGAAAAGCTCCAGTCTCCATTCTGAAAAAACAAACTGTATGTTAAATTTTCTCATTGTGTGTGTGTTCCCCTGAGAAAAAGTCATGGAAGATTGGAATACCAGATTGCAGAAATGAAATTGTTGGATGAACTGTTAATTTAATACTAATACCAATAATAATGATTATATATATATATAAACATTCATTAAGCAAAGGACTTTGACTCTTTCACACGTGTGTGTGTGTGTGTGTGTGTGTGTGTGTGGAGTGAAAAAAAATGGATGGTCAAAGCGACAAAAGCACAAACTTTCCAGCCACATAATGGCCTCCTCTCTGTTTAAGTTGATATACCACAGAGTATGATAACACTGTGATATTGTGCACCTAAAGAGGCCAGGAATTAATCTGAGGCAGCACTTCAGCCAAATTGATCAATTTCAAACAAGCACTCGAGTTTCTGCGAGGACTGAGACGCAGTCTACAGTACATCAGCGGGGGGCACATAATGACTCTCGGAAGCAGGTGAGGGGAAATATTTCCACAGGAGACTCTTTGCTTCTCACTAAGAAACTGTGAGTGGTTGCCACTGAAGTAATGCTCTAAGGTTCTCTCTGCTGGCAAAATATAAAAGGAAACAGCTGAATATTATTATAGACCTGAGGTCAAATGACTGTCAGATAATGCCACAAGCTCTGCGAGTTCAGGATTCAATTTAAGACAGCCTTGACCGAGGGTGAATGGTTCACTTGACACACAGAGCTCAAGGTGGATGTGTCTATTAACTGTGCCTTTTAATCAAGATTTATTTGGTCCTTGAAGGATAGGTCTTATATCCAGTAAACATTCTGTAATTATTAACTAACCTCGTGCCATTCCATCTCTCAAATGCTTGTTCCCCATATTCGAAAGGTGCATTATGTATGAGAACCGGTGCAGTCAAATTCAAATGGGTTGAGGTTTACCAGTTTGAATGAGATTATCAGTGAATAGTTAATGTGAATTTAGGAAATATTTTAAAGGTACACTATGCAATTTTTGTACCTTAATGCAATGCAAGTTTGAGAGGTGATGCAAGTTTGAGAGGTGCACTCAACAAATCTCGCGAGAATCACAACATGCTTTACGGCAACAACGTCACACACAATAAAATATAAAGCACAAAGATACTTGCGCACATTTCAGACATGATACTTGACGATGGAAAAAGCCAAGAAAACTTGGTCTGAAGAGACTAGAAAAAGAGAATGAGCCACTCTGTTCAACCCGTAAATAAATGCATCAATCCGGAAGTTTTGTTTGAGTTCTTTAATGGTCTGGTGGTAGATCTTTTGCCAAGCATGTCAGAGGTTACTAAGTGTTTTCTCACTCATCAAAACTGAATATGTTCATCAGTGGTTACAGTCTATATCAAGTAGGGACAAGTTTTTGTGATTTCACCGGAATGAATAGAGAGTCTCCGCAAAAAAAGTCCGCAGGTGCTTCAGCAGTGACTACTTCACACAGAGAACCTGTCAATCATGATGTCACAGCATCGTTTTAATGGCATCAAATAACGAACTAAATACAAACGTATTTTAAAAACAAACACTTGAAATTACATCAGCGTTATATAAACTACAATAAATGACAGAAACTTTCTTTGGAAAAAGGATATGTGAAGTGTATTTTCATTGTTTAGTGGTCTCACGTCCCATTGAATGACATGGGGAGGCGGGGGTTGTGACCTATACTAGGACCGGTCACAGGGGGGGCGATCGAGGCGTTTTGGCTTCACTTTTGTGGGCTTGTGCGGCACGCTTGGTTCTATTATTTATCGGTCTCGGAGACCCGAATCGGAAGACAGACGTTGCCTAGCAACACGCTACCTTTCCTCGGATTTCTCCTCTCGGACGCCGGACAACCGTGCAAGAATTCTGTTTCGCAATTCAAGATGGCTGCGCCCTGTGTGACTTGTATGAATTGTTTTCATTGTTTTTGAACCGCTTTGGTATTTTAAAATGACGATTATAATCACTCGTATTACTGCGTCCCCTGTAGGTATGGGAATCGGTTGTTGTGAGTGCAATTACTAATGTTGCTAGCGTTGCTAACAGAAGATTAACGTGAAAAACATGAAATAAAGTGAACATTTTCAAGTTCAAATGGCTGCGTTTTGATAAGGTGTAATCATATTTTTTTTATGTACTCTGCCAGTGCTACCATTACATCAGCTTTCCGGGTGGCGTCAATTTTTTTCTCCGACTCGGACACGCAAAACATAAGAAAACGCTTGAAGTGTGGACGTGACGTCATATCCGAGGTCCGAGTCGGTTCGTTGGCTATAATAGAACGCACCATTATATAATGCAAAAAAAATGCGCACTATGCAAGATTTGTACCTTAATATAACAGCTTCAAAGGGGTATCAGGCCGTGAGTTCAGAGACCAGTCTATGGCACAGACGCTCAGCGTGAGTGGTATTTACGACAGTAACGTTAAAAACAAGTACTCCAAGTCGCTGTTTGACAAGAACAGAATTCCTGCATATTGTGGCTTTAATATCCCAGATAGCAAACTGACATTGAATCAACGTGGAAACATGACATCGAAACAACGTTGATCTGACATTGTTTTGCTCATCGAATTAACGTCGAAACCAACGTCAGACGCGTCATTCTTTCAAAACTAACGGAAAATCAACTTGAAATCAATGTTGTTTCAACATTATGAAAGCAAACCAATTTTCGATTTTCATTTAGCTTTGAAGAATGCCGCGTCTGACGTTGGTTCAACGTTAATTCGATGAGCAAAATCAACGTTGTTTCGATGTCATGAGAGACGTCGTTTCCACGTTGATTCAATGTTAGTTTGCTGTCTGGGATGTTCCAACACAAAATCTAGTATATGATTCCAAAAGACTAGTAATACAGTGCACAAATTGTGCAGACTAACATTTTTTAATAGGTTGTTGTACAGATAGATAGAACGACAGACAGACAGACAGACTAATTTGGAATGAATTATTCATTTTAGATGGCTGTGCCTGTGACCAAAGTGAAGCATTTCTTTTGATGCGCAGACCTCAAGGTGGATGCGTCTATTAATTGTGCCTTTTAATCAAGTCATTTTTGCACATTATGTCAGGGTCTCAGTGGTGTAGAGATCTGCCTGGACGCTTCATCTCGCATGATAAAGAAATCGATTTATCCTGCCTTTCATCTTCAATGCCAGACACTCCAATAAAATTGTGGTATATTTTTTTGTGTTTGATAGCTTCATACGCCGCTGCTTTGAAGCTCCCTAAACATCATTTTTCCAAGCGAGAAGCTCACCCCTGTCTAACTCGACTCGGAGCTGCATTGGTGTTGAGCCAACCTGTCTACTCCTTAGCGCAAGAAAGCCATGTTTTCCACTAATTGGGAGGTCTGTGCTTGGCATATTAATGGCTGACAGCTTCTAAGGTTTGTGTTAATATTCTGGACATCCCTGCAGCATCACCCAAATAAAACCAGCTTCCTTCTGAGAGAGAGAGAGAGAGAGGGAGATGTACAGAGTACAGCACACACAAAACGAGATCAGAATGGTAAGTAGCATTACAAAACTCTGCCGTGAGTCGTCCAGGGTTGTGTTATCCAAGGTTATGTCCACACTGAGACAGACTTCAATATTGGAGGAACAGAAGCGGCCTGAATGCCACGCGGGCAGATAAAACCCTCAAAATAGCATGTCTCTAATAGCGTGCCTGAAGCCCATAAAGACTCAAGATGGCCGACGCAGTGACCATGTGCAAGTGCAATGTGTGTGGGCTTGTCTTCCTTGTCATCTCCTGGTCTCTTTGAGTGGATTTGGCATGGCAAGAAGAAGTTACAGATGGCAAGAAAGGCAAGCACACACACACACTTGTGGTCCCTCGTTCAGCCCATCATACAGCCAGAGAAACTCACATGCGTGATGAGTCTTTTGTCAACGCCCACGCAGCCAGAACACACGCAGGATGCCATGCCTCCACACATGCTGCGTGATCGCTCTTTGTTTTAAGTAATTATCTTTCTTTCAGTGCGACTGCTTCGTTTCTTTACTTTGATTATGTGTGTGTGCATAACAAGCCTCTGAGCTAGAAAATTGATGTTGTTTTTCTTATAGATAGATGAACTTTGTTTATTCAATTTTGAATAGTCAGAGTCTATTGGTAAAAACAGGGTAAAAATGTGACAAAATCGTGTTTTGGAGGGTTGCTAGAAGCTTTCTTACTGGCCCAAGCCATCATAGTACTGAATCACTACTACATACTTCAGGGTATTTAACAAATAACACTGTTGTTCTTTCATGGTACACTGGTAACTATACCAGTCTGAATCTCTTAATAATTACAAAAAGGCAGGGTATTACCGTAGTATATGTAAATGACCACGCCACTCAGCATCATAGCAAATTTTGCACTTCCAAGCAGCACCTTTACATGGTTACAAGACAGATTCATTTATTGCCCAAAGGATAGCATTGCTAATTATCATTCTAAGCCATTCAGTCCAAACCATTGAGCCATTTTAAAATATTTTGAAGGCAGGACAGGCAATTTGTTACTATTGTTGAAAGTGTCTTTACATCCTGATAGCAATCACTAAGTTAAGTGGTATAAATGTTTTATATGTATACGCATATATTGCCTGTGGACCATAAAATGTTCATCCAATCACTGAATTCGGTCCGAATGCAATGATACGATGTGCTATCTGCCTTTTAACATACGTATTTCCAACGCATTCTCATCCTTTAGCGTCATATAGAACGCTATATGACAAAACGGCGCTATACTACGCACATGGCACCCGTTATCGTTAATATAACACGTGCTGTGATGGGTAAGTTTAGGTGTGGGGTAGGGTAGGGTAGTCTCATATTACGCGAAAGGATTTATGACGCCTTGGGTTCGCATGAATATTAACGATAAAGGGTGCCATGTGCGTAGTATAGCGCCGTTTTGTCATATAGCGTTCTATGTGACGCTAAAGGATGAGAACGGGCTGGTATTTCCATACCTCCGCACACCAGCTCACACAGACGTCGCACATCAGCTCATGTAGAGTTAGACAGACGTCAGTCACAGAGCACCACGACCTAAACAGCAGCCTCCTTTTACAGTTCCTCCTGAACCAAAACAACCAGCTTATGCTGCGTTCACGCCATAACTGCTGTAAATAAGAGATGGATACTCGTGACGTTATACTCGGAGCGGTTCGTGACTCAAATTTATGCGTTTAAATGTCAACACTATCAACGCCAAAATGAATCTGCAGCAGTCAGGTGGTACAGGTCAGTGTTCTTTAAGTTGTTTATGTTCATTATTATTGTGAAGTTATGTGCTTTGTGACATGCGATAGTTTAACTTAAGTGAGACGCTCTGAAGGGAGGGTGGGATCTCATGCTTTCAAAGCTAACTCGCTATTGCTAACAGCTCAGAAAATTACCTTTAGGCTGTGTGTCCACCAAAGCATTTAGCCAGCTCAAAATGACAGACGCTCTACTGAAGACGCCGTGCTTAGGGCGCTTGAGAGCGTTTTGAGAGCGCAGCGGGTTTTTTTTTTCCGTTGAGACGTTTCGTTGCTATGATACAGAATATCCACAACACAGTTTACTTGTAACTGATTTCGCAGATAATTTGTTTCATACTAAAAAAAATATTTTTATTTTTAGCATTTTGTTCGGTTAGCTCTGCTGGTTGATGTCGTTGTACAGAAAGAATGTTGTGACAGTTGGTCGGTGTGGTATTAGTCCCGCCCCTCCTCCACTGTGATTGGATGGGTGGGTAAAAAGTGACAGTGATGAGCGCTGCGTTTTTTTCAACTCTCGGCGACCAGTAAAAAACGCTGGGCGCTCAGCACTTCAGCGTGAAAAAAACGCTCAGCGCCGCGTTACGCTCATGGCGTTTAAAAAACGCGGCGCTCCCATTGAAAAAAACTGAAAAGTTTGGTGGACACACAGCCTTAATGTAGCCACTCAGCATTCAGGGAGGCAAGCAAAGTAGAAGAGGACCCCTTCCTGTGAATGTATGGTGGCCTGGCGAGACCATAAAGCAGGGGTCTGTGGATTACACAGGATAAATTAGAGTCTCTCAGAGACATGCTGACTGCTGCTTGTCAAACACACACTGAGGGAGAACGTTTGGAGCTCATCCAGGCTTTTGTGCTTGGATGATTTCCAGGAATTCCTCCCTGCACCATATTTCAGTGTTTAGTGTAAACTGACGACAGACTCTTATCATGTTCATCAATTATTTAGATAACTTCAACATGGACTGAGTGTCAGTATAAAGGAGGGGTGGGGAAGAATATTCTGCTTGAATGACTGAATCATTAGGGCTGAAATCAAATTACTTTTTCATTCCGAATCTCAGAGGAAAAATTCATTACTTCAATGTTGTTCTTCCATCGGAGACTTTAAGGAATTCTCAGATGTTTCATTTCAAAGATCAAATTCTTCTCTGATTTTTTCTTCTAAATTCCCGTAGGAGAAATAGAAATGGATGGAAATCAGACGATCATTAAGAGAACTTAAGTGTACAACTATATAATTGATGTGCACTGCATAGTTTTGGAGAAAAATTATGAGAAATGTTGATAATAAAATCTCTTGCCTTTGAGAGCATATCTGAACACAGCTTGACATATTTTTGAGATCTCTTGTGAAACTGTAGAGGAGATACAGGTGAGATTCCCAGATAATAATTTTAGTGCTTCAACTTACACCTTATTTATATGCAATATTCACATTTTCAACTAATATTTATATTTTTATTATATCAGCAGCATATAAAAAGTTATATATTATATATATTTTTTATTATATAAAATAATCATAATTATATAAAATTAATATTTACTAAAAAATAAATAATAAATAAAAAACGTATAATAATTATTTCATATTATTATTACATTTTTTTAATTTGTTGTATTCTTTTGTCATTTTCTTTTAAATATTGCAATTTAGGTTTAATTTATTTTAATTTATTAGTTTAATTATTTAGCACAGTTTTCATTTATTCCTAGTTAATAACTTTAGTGCAGTTTAGTGCAATATTACATTTTTGATTAGTTTATGTTTTTCAACTAATATTTATGTGTCATATCAGCATATAGCAATTATTTTAAGTAACATTTAGGGACATATTTATTAATAACAAACTAGAAGTTAAAATTAACTTTTGTTTGCACATTATGACCTAATAAAGAACATTTTTCAGTGATGACCAATGCTGTTTGCTTTCATTCTGTGTTTTGGGGAGAAAATAAAACCAAAATGGTATTTTACCCTTGGGGGGGGGGGGGGGGCGGCTTTAGTCCTGTTACCTGTTAGTCAGTCACCATTAATATTAGGGTTGTCATGTTCAGTTGCTATTTTAAGTGATTTTGCTCAGTAACTGCATAGCATACGGAAGTCTTAGCTGATGTTGTCTGAGTACACTTCACAAAGCACTGTCAACTTTATAATCCATGCTCTTTAATCAAGAATTAAGAGTGCAGTGAAAATGATATTTAGTCTCCCAACACATACTGTAGCTCTCACACTTTTTTCAGCATAATTTGTGTGCAGAGAGGAGGGAGAGAGAGAAGAGCTGGAAGAATGAAGCCATCACTCAGATTCTAGCAGCACGGAGATGCTCAAATGTAAGAGTGAAAAGAGGTGTGAGAGAGAAAGATAGAGTGTGTGTTGGGAGTGCATGGACAGAATGGTAAATAAGCAAAGTCTGTGTGGCTGAAACACACACACACACACACACACACACAAAGGCACAGATGGCTAGCCTCTGAAAGAGCTCTCAAAACCAGTGCTGGAGATCCACAACAATAATAATAAAAAACAGCACTGTGGAAGTGTAGACTGACAGAAACAATAGGAGACTATCCACAACATGAATGCTAATTAAATACTCATTTAGTTTTTATTTATCAGGAAATGGATCAAAATCTGAAGAAGGTGTGTTTGAATTACATTCTTTTCCTTTTACTGCACTCTAAGGACATCTGATATTGTCATGAACATGAGTATGAACAGACACTTGGTTAATAATTTAAAACAAAACTTGATTTTGCCCTCAAGATGTCTTTGAAAAGAAAAGGTTAGTGGTGTTTAGCCATGCAACAATCACTGCTGCGGTGATAAGGTGTTGTGGGTGGCTAGGACAGTGCTAAGGTATTCCTTCCTAGCCGTCATTATGTCAACAGTTTCCGAACAACAGTCTCAGGGTTAAGAGGTTACCTGTTGGCTAAGCGTTTACTCGCTAACCGCTAAGCTAGCTGTTTACTGGTAAATGCAATTGAAGCTTATTGACTCAATTAAACACACAATACATCAACAAAATTCATTTAATAATTCATAGATGCCACAATACTGCCTTTTTTTTGGTTTTAGGGTGGATTCAGGTTGACTGGGACACTTTTTCCAAGTCATGTCAACGCCAAAAAGTATCCCAATCACTCTGAATCATACAGTGAAATGTAGTAGTGGGCTGTATTTTTACACGACTGACATCAGGTTCAAGTACACACACAAGCCGGCGCGACTTACTCGTGTACTGCCGTTTGGCTGGTGGTAATGTTGCCCGCCCACATACCGCCTCCCATGGCCGAAACTGGTATTACGACACCTGCCGGGCCGGGGCTAGTAATTTAGCATGCTAATTTAGGTTTATATCTCGGCAGCACTATAACTTGTCAGTTTTTTAATGACATCATTGCACTTATTTCTTCTCATTCTTTTGATGCGCGTAGCTCATTTTTTTGGATATTTTTACCTCAATTATTACATATGGCACCTTTAATATTTCAGCACACTTTATCACATCAAAAGTCCCTGAACATCTAAAAACATCACGGAATAACGAAAATCCGCAAACGTCATTCAAAATGACATCTGTCACCATGGTAAAAGCTGGTTGAAGCTGCTTCTCAATGTCTTCAAAAGGTATTTGCTCAGTTCCAACTTGTTCCTTCTACACTTACACGGAGGGGAAAAAATATGTTTCCACAAGATGAGAACATGAAGTAAAATGTTAAGGTATAATATGGTTTAATTTGAAGTATTTTCGAGCATCATAAAGAATAACTGCCAGATCAGTTAGACTGATGTTGACGTGTTGAGGTGATGTGTGGGCACTGCAATTATTTAAACCAGCGTGACCTTGTATAGAAAGGTGTTCGTTTTTGAGGCCATTGCTTTTTTGTGAGTTCAAAAGAGTAGGATTTTGCTCCTTCAGCATGCTAGTTCTCTATGCCTCACCGCCCACTCGCATGCACGCACTTCACACACATACGCAGCCTAACACAAGACACTCTTCAGAGTTTAATTAGAAGCCTCTGTGTTTCTTTAAGAAGCATCTGTAAAGGAGAGAGTGTGGGAGGAGGCTAATTGGCTCGTGGTGCTAATTCGACTCTGACCCTCAGCGATTTCAGAGTGTGTGTGTGTGTGTGCACAAGGGCTGTGTGTTGGAATGTGAAGAACAAAGAAAGAGCAAAAGAAAATGATTGGTCCTAAAGGACAAACAGATACTTCCAAACCTCTTTTGTGTCTAACTACACCTCTCACCCACATCAGTTAGCTGTCAATTAGCACGGCAGACCCGACATCTGTGTATCAACATCAGCCTAATCTGAGTCTTTAAGTGCCTAACCTCCTACGTAATTGAAAGCAGGATTCTCCAAATAAGTTACAGACAAATTTACATAGCTACTTTTCCAAATGAGGTGCATCTTAAAACTAACAGACATGAAATTAAAAGTAACCATATTTACTTTTCTCACTGGTCTTATGACAAAAGGTGTTCTCGGTTATATTTCATCAAAACCCTTTGAAACAGCTTTCCTTTTTGAAGTGACGTCACCAATTTTTCATTTCATTTCCGTTGGTCATTTTCCACCTAATGACCATTTTTCCACCGATTTCACATTTTGCTTAGAAACAGACAAGGCTGCAAAGAGGGGCCATGGTGGGCCTGGCCCAACCAATCCCTGGCCCCAAGCCAAATAACGAAATTGGTGCGATGTTAAATTTAGCTCCGGATTTTAAGGGGGAGATCATGGTTTTCGACCACTTGGTATCAAAATTCCATTTGTTAGACTCAGACTCGACCCTCTATGGTCTCGGTCTCGACTCGGACTCGACCATCAATGGTCTCGGTCTCAACTCGACCCTTTATGGTCTTGGTCTCGACTCGAACTCGACTCTCTATTTTCTCGGTCTCGACTCGGACTCGACCCTCTGTGGTCTCGGTCTTAACTCGGACTTGAGCCTCTATGGTCTCGGACTCGACTCGGACTCGACCCTCTATGGTCTCGAACTCGACTCGGACTCGACCCTCTATGGTCTCGGTCTCGACTCCGACTCGACCCTCTATGGTCTCGACTCGGACTCCACCATCTATGGTCTTGGTCTCGACTCGGACTTGAACATCTATGGTCTCTGTCTCGACTCGGACTCGACCCTCTGTGGTCTCGGTCTCAACTCGGACTTGAGCCTCTATGGTCTCGGACTCGACTCAGACTCGAGCCTCTATGGTCTCGGTCTCGACTCGGACTCGACCCTCTATGGTCTCGGTCTCGAACTCGGACTCGACCCTCTATGGTCTCGGTCTCGACTCGGACTCGACACTCAATGGTCTCAGTCTCGACTCGGACTCGACACTCTATGGTCTCAGTCTCAACTCGGACTCGACACTCTATGGTCTCAGTCTCGACTCGGACTCGACACTCTATGGTCTCAGTCTCGACTCGGACTCGACACTCTATGGTCTCAGTCTCGACTCGGACTCGACCCTCTATGGTCTCGGTCTCGACTCGGACTCGACACTCTATGGTCTCGGTCTCGACTCGGACTCGACCCTCTATGGCCTCAGTGTCGACTCGGACTCGACACTCTATGGTCTCGGTCTCGACTCGGACTCGACCCTCTATGGTCTCGGTCTCGACTCGGACTCGACACTCTATGGTCTCGGTCTCGACTCGGACTCGACCCTCGGTGGTCTCGGTCTCGACTCGGACTTGAGCCTCTATGGTCTCGGTCTCGACTCGGACTCGACACTCTATGGCCTCGGTCTCGACTCGGACTCGACACTCTATGGTCTCAGTCTCGACTCGGACTCGACCCTCTATGGTCTCGGTCTCGACTCGGACTCGACACTCTATGGTCTCGGTCTCGACTCGGACTCGACCCTCTATGGCCTCAGTGTCGACTCGGACTCGACACTCTATGGTCTCGGTCTCGACTCGGACTCGACCCTCTATGGTCTCGGTCTCGACTCGGACTCGACACTCTATGGTCTCGGTCTCGACTCGGACTCGACCCTCGGTGGTCTCGGTCTCGACTCGGACTTGAGCCTCTATGGTCTCGGTCTCGACTCGGACTCGACCCTCTATGGTCTCGGTCTCGACTCGGACTCGACCCTCTATGGTCTCGGTCTCGACTCGGACTCGACCCTCGGTGGTCTCGGTCTCGACTCGGACTTGAGCCTCTATGGTCTCGGTCTCGACTCGGACTCGACACTCTATGGCCTCGGTCTCGACTCGGACTTGACCCTCTATGGTCTCGGTCTCGACTCGGACTCGACCCTCTATGGTCTCAGTCTCGACTTGGACTCAACCCTCTATGGTCTCGGTCTCGACTCGGACTCATCCCTCTATGGTCTCGGTCTCGAGTAAGCTGGTATCGACTACAACACTTTATTTATTTAACATTATTGATTAAATATTATTTATTCATTTATTTTTGTGGTCGGTCCATTGAAAATGTTGGCAGGGCAAGTAACCATTAAACTCCTTAGTGTTGAGCCCTGTGTGTTTATATATAGAGTCCCTTTTAAGACCTGCTCCTTTTGTTATAAAAGAAAGTTACAAAATCTTTTACAAAGAAAAAAATAAAATGATGTTAAAACTCCGGTCCAGAAGGAATGTAACTTGGCCAGCCTTACATCTCAAAACTGTTGGGCCTGTTTACAAATAAGTCCTGTCACAAAAGTGTAAGAGGGCTGTGAATACCATTACATGTTGGCTTTAGAAATACTTGAACCATTAATGAATATGTGTAACTCACCTCACATTTACACACAGTTTCATCCTGTGCTATTTTCTTTCAACCGTAAAACACAAAATGAAACCTTAGGCAACATTTTTAAGCTACTATTCAACACAACTAAGAGATATACAGTGTGAATCACATTTCACGTTCATCAAAGAAGCCTGACATCTCCTTTTCGGTTTCACAGAAGAACAAACACAAACAGTACAGGGTTAGAAAGACATTGGAATGAGTAAACACTATCAAAACATTCATTTGTTGTGTGTAAACAATTTTCTATTGTAAATACTAAACCTTTAGATTAAAGTGTCACAGCTGTACACATGAGGTGATGCTTCCATTCAGAACTCTGCACCTGTTTTTCTGCTAACCTTAAAGTTGAATCTGTGGAGAACCAAAAGGTTTTGTAATTGGCCTTCTTCACACTTGCCCCAAGGCCAGCCAGACCTGAATGCTTCAACGGTAGGCTTGTCTGGGTGAAATGTCTGCCAAAGAGATGTTTTCACTCTGGAAAGTCAGGGAACACGGGGGTCAAAGCTGTCTCCTGTCTGGCTAATTGGATGAGTTTGTAGTCAGAGCTTGCACAGATTGAATCATCAAGCTGTTCCTTTACAAAGCTCCAGGGTTTTCTCTCATTGACTGTTAATGACCATTCGGTCTTCACGGCGCAACTCTGTGGAAAGTCTTAGCTCTCCTTTTCTTTGGGTTATACTTGGACAACTGGTTTTGAACAGCAAAAAAAGCACGGAGGTCATAGTGGGGAAGTGGACGCTCGCTAGCTTCAAAGAGAAATTTGGACGGTGGCGTCTGTTCTGCTGGGAAGATAGTGAGTTCTAGAATGAATTATTCAGTGTTTCTTAGAAACCGAGTGATGTTCACTGCGAGCATACAGATTTCCTTGCCAACTGAAAGTCCTCATGATGTATTGTGCGTGAACACATGTTTCCTTCTGAACATTTTTAGGTGTAAAAGAAGCATTTATTTTCATTCTCACATCACTTTTATCTCTAGGTTTGTGCAGAATAGGAGAGAAATCAAGTTGTTTCTTTCTTTTGGCTCAAAAGGAAACAGACGATCCTGGCAGTAGTGCCGGGGAGGAGTGTGACCGCTGCGACCAGGCTCCCTGCTGATTTCCTGACAAACCTAGCATTATAGGACAATCACTATTCACAGAGTAAGTCTCCCAACTACAGGGTGAGTATGCACTCACAGACACACAGGATAAGACAAAGAGATGTGCTTAAATATTGGTGAAAACAAGAGAGATGTAAACTCAATAGAGAACAGGCACCAAGCTTAAGGTTACTGTAAGTGTCTTGTAAGGAGAAACTAGTGCAACACAGAAACAGAAACAAATGCCATCTAAATTTGCGCACTTCCACATTGGGGATTTTTATTTTTTTTACCCTTTCTCCTGCCTCACCAATCATCAAAGTATTATACAATACATTATACATCTCCTTACCAATATATGGATAGTTGCCTGTGACTTTTTGCACCAGAATATTTCTTTATGAATTCTAATATCTAAATATAACCAGACTTCTTTCTTACAGCATAGTGCATTTTTAGCGTTCTTTTTAGTAAATATGTAAATATGTAGTATTTAAGTATATATGTATATATGTAAATATAAGTAAATATGTCTATAATAGTCAAATAAATATACTTGACTATTACAGTTATAAGCCCCATCCACACATACAGTATAATTTATAATAACAATAACATTACTACTGCCACACCTATGCTAATAGAAATAAGAATAACCAATATGGAAAATTAAAAATAACAGTAATATCAATAAAAAAATGGTTTGGATTGGTTTATTATAATTATTATTATTTCTGAAAAAAATAACCAAAACTATGCAGATCAGTTGCAATTTATGACTGAAATATGTCCAAATGAATCAGATTTTTTTTTTCCAAATCAATTGATCAAATCGAATTGTAAAGTCATTAAACAAACTATTATATGCTATTATTACTGTAGTACCAAGTATCATACAAATAGTCCCGAAGATTGTCACAGTCATGTTCAGTTTGTTTTAGTTTTCTTGGGCTTTCTGTTTGTTTTCATTCATCGCATGTGTTCCTTTGTTCTAGTTTCCCTCCACTCGTCAGTCACCATGGGCACTAACACTAATCATCACGGCTGTTTGTCTTTTAGTTAATCATCACTGTGTATTTAAGTTCCTGCCTGGGTTCTGTTCAGGGTCTGGTATTGCTCGTGTTTGAATGCTGTTTCGCATGTTGGCTGTCTATTTGGATTTATCTATTAAACCTTGGGTTAATACTATCATCATCATCATCATCATCTTCTTCTTCACTGGATTTGAGCATTACAAACACACTATATTCCCATTCTTTTAAAGCCTTAAGCGAAGTTAGATTTCAGTATGTACCATGAGCAAACTCCTTTTTATAATAAGCTTCTGTTGCTTTTGTGTCACTTTGTAGCTCGACAGCCCCAGTCCTCATTTACATTTCATTATATTAAAACAAATGGCAAAAACAGTATTAAAAAAAATATTTGTTCTCTTCCATGGAAAAAGTGATAAGGAACATCATGAAGATGAGTGAATAATAACAGAAGTGAACTATCCTTAAAGGCCAACTGAAGTTTTCAGTGTTTCAGTCCAGGATCTTCAAGGTAGCGTGGTTTTTTTACAAGGTCTGCATGCATCCACATGACCTCTAGCCTTCTGCATCTAGCCTGGAGAAATTTCCTTTTGATTTGGTTCCTTGGGTTTGTTCAGTTCGATACCTGCTACAGTGTTAATGAACCCAAGGATATCTAGCGTGTCCTCTGGAGCCCTATGCCCTGTTCAAACACCCACCTAAACCAACAAGGTGAATCATCTCTGAGCAAACACCTGATGACTTTGTTTGCCAAGAGAAAAGTCAGATTCTTCCAATGAGTCCTTGGATGCAACTGCAATGCACGTGGAGCTCTGCAGAATACAACTCATAGAGATCCTTATTATATAAGGTGCGATCACATTTACAGCTGTTCGGAGAAATCCAAAATCCCCACACAGATTTTGCTTGTGATCAAGTCGGTTATGCGAATTAGCTGTTCTGACCAACAGAAAGCTGCTTGGTTTGAAAGTTACTTCTCTCATTCGCTAAGCTAAACAGCCAATCAGAGTTCTCTCTCTCCAGACTGATCTCATGAAATGGCGTATGTATGACACACCAATTCGTATTACCATTTTTGCCGTGCTATCAACACGCATAATCGCTTTTCAGCGTGTTTATGAATGCTGTTGACTTAACGTTACATTACTGTATATAAATATATGACCTACCCCAACTCTGTCCCCAAACCTACCCTAAACCTACACTGGGGATAAAGGAGTAGTTTACTAAAAAACAAAAATTCTTGAAAAAATTTCAGGATTTTTCTCCATATAATGGACTTTACTGGTAATCAAACAGTTCAAGGTCCAAAAGACAGTTTCAGTGCAAACTGCAAACTGTTCAAAGGGCTTTAAATGATTCCGGACGATGAATAAGGGTCTTATCAAGCAAAACAATCGCTCATTTAATAAATAAATAACAAAGTTCAAGTTTTATAAGCTCAAATGCTTGCCTTGCTCTGTTCTGTGACGCTTTTGTGACGCGTTTGTGACTCTCCTGTTCGAACTCGTTTATCATAACGAACAAATCTTTTTCCGAGTCAATTCGTTCGTTTCGTTCGTTGAATGAACCAAATGACTTGGAAAAAGATTTGTTCATTTTGATGAACAATTGAGCATCAAATGCTCAATTGACCGACGGTGCACAACATGGGCTGGCCGACTGTCACCATATGCCGTTTTCCTTACCAGGCTTCAGTTAGACCAGTAGTAACAGCGAATTCAAACTTAGGTGAGTTTATGCTGGCCTTTTAGTGCAGGGTTATTGTGTGGGAAGCTTAACCAAACATTTCCCTACCTACCAAACATTTAATCGCCACTGTGAAGCTCTCGCTTGAAAAGTTGAAGGCTGCACGTCTTCACCTTGAACTCAATTACTCCACTTTTGTCTTGCGTCAATGAGTTTGAACTTCCCCGTTCTAATTCCGTCCTCCTCCGCTGCTCCTCTCCCTCCCTCCGACAGCTTTTCAGAAGTAGGCCGTGAGTGGGCGCCCCTTTCATATGCAGACAGTTTGCAGGCCCTGCTACTGTACAGAGCTCCCAGAGGGGCCTATTATCAGTGACACCAGACTCCAGCGTAAAGGATCTGCAGAGCAGGGCAGAATCAGACGCGAGATCCCAGCGCTGGCTCAGTTATTAATGCTGCTCATCTCCCAGGCACTGCAGCAAAGGGCATACAGTATGTGATGTCATAACCCTCACCGCAGCTACAGCCTGTGGACTTACAAACGTGTTTAATCTCACTGTGACAGACTAGAAGGTTCGTGATGCCCTCATATGTCCATCCACACAGTGCTGACTGTAAAGGTCTGTTCTGAAACCACTCGAGGTCTGTGGAGATTTCCTCCACACAAGCGGCCTATAGGGTGGATCTCGCAAAACCTGTCAGGAACGTGTATGGGTCGTATTTCATTCCATTTTTTTTTTTTTTTTTTAATAATATAAAATGAAATCTGCATGTAGCAACAATGTGATTTTTTTTCGGGTCATCTTGATATTTTCATGGCAATTTAGCAGGATTGTTATCTTTAGCTAAAAAAATTTTTGTTAATTGAAATTATCTGAAATAAAATAAAAAAATAAATATTAGAAAAAGTAAATTAGAACTGTTGTCATTGAAACCAACTGAAATAAGTTTAAGTTCAAGCACAATTTCTAACTAAAAACTAATCTGAAATAAATTAACCAATTAAATAAAAAAAAAATATTAAAATGACAAAACCTAAATCAAAAAGCTTAAAATCTAAAAAATAATCAACATTTCAAATGATTGATAGAAGGAATATTATAATAAAACACTTAAATGACAGTCATTTTACAATTATTTACATATGCTATTATAGCATCTATCTATCTATCTATCTATCTATCTATCTATCTATCTATCTATCTATCTATCTATCTATCTATCTATCTATCTATCTATCTATCTATCTATCTATCTATCTATCTATCTATCTATCTATCTATCTATCTATCTATTAAATAATACATATAGTATTTAAAATAATATATATATATATATATATATATATATATATATATATATATATATATATATATATATATATACACACATAGTAAATATACTTCAAAATGTGTTACTTGTCATTTCTCATTGTTTGTGAAACTTACTATGGTTTAAACATAAGCTTAATTTGTGCACAAATATAATATAATTTACCAATACATACATTTGTAATATTTTCCCCTTAGAAATTGATGTGAAATCTGACCTGGATATTATTTTTGTGCGATTCATCCGTAAGTGTTTCTGCTGGTGTGCTTAAAGTTACTTAAACTCTAAGTATCTATAAGTATTCAATATCTCACAGTTATGTTTACCTCATCTAATTTCTTTTCAGTGACATGTGGCAATTACTCTCTAGAATAAGAAGAGCTAATTCTGTTAGCACAGAATTAAGTTAATTAACTTAATTGCGTTTGATCTCGTCATGTGGCGTTCCATCCCACTTCACATTTAAACTGTTGACTTTCAAACGACTAATATGTTTTTTTTTCTCCATCTTTTTTTTTAAACATCAGCCATTATCCCACAATCCTTTGACCCAGCCCGAGAACAAAACGTCACGAAAGGCCTCGAGGCCTCCAACAACCGTCATTTTCCTCCAATAATGGTGCGCAGTTGTTGAGACGCAGTTATTACGCTGACAGACGAGTCAACCTCGGTACGCAGATGTTGACTCTCCTCGCCCGTCTGTTGGGTTGTCTGAGAGGCAACAATGTGGCAAGAACAGCTCAGAGTCAATTAGCTAAAAAGAGAGATAATGATGAGAATTATCACGGTGATGGTGATAACAATGATAATTATGTTGACAATGGTAATGACTGAGGGGGACAGCATTTAGAAACAGCAAGGACGCTTTCTTTTAAATATCACAGATTTCTCTCTCTCTGTTGTTGACCCATCCTTTTGTCTAACACACTTGGTTATTTTGTTTTTCAATCTCACAATTTGTGGTCTTTCAAAAAAAAAAAAAAAAAAAAATCAGTTGCTATCCTGATGATATAAAAGATTAGGGTTGGGTTAGTGTCGTCACAAATGTTTAAAGTAGTAGTTAATGGAGAACAAATAAAGCAATACGTTGACTTTCTTGTGGAACACAAATGCAGAAACTATGTTCAAATATGAGATTCAGGTTCGGAATGACATGACACAGAATTTTTATTCCTTTTAAATGCAGATAGGTCTTTAAAACATTGAGTGGTTGTTTAAAACGCAACATGTCAAGTAACATGAGTGTTTGCTAAAGTGCTGATAAAAACCTCTCTTCGAGAACTATTTGATGACTATAAAAAGTACGTGCTTAAGCCAAACGCCTCCCTGATCTGTTTCATTAGATTGTAAGTATGACAGCTATAAAAACACCTGCTTTGAGGACTGCTTCATATATTTAGTTTCCACGGCAACTCTTCATGGCACATATAGAAAGTTGTGCTATTTTATGGGAAAGTTAATTTGTTGTAAAAGGTGAAACTTAGTGGCAAATGAAAAGGGATACTTTTCATAACACTGGTAGAAAATTACATTAGAGACATCACGCTGACTATAATAGTACAATATAATTACATTATTCCAGTTCACTAATTTTAACAAATAGAACCATATTGTAAAGTGTCACACAAATATTCTAATAATATCATTCGTTTTGAACTATTGTAGATGTTCGAAAGCAACCATTCAAGAGAAAACTCTTGTATAACTGGACTCAAAACCTGAAGGCATCCCTTGTGTGACAACTAACCCCGGTCTCTTTTGCATTCTAGAATTTGCCTGAAGGCAGTTGTGCTCGTTTGTCCTTATTTCTTTCTCAAATAAAATAAACTTCAAAGACCTCATAGCGTTCAACTCTCCCTATTTACCTGGATGCATCTGGCTAAGTTTGGCTACACATTCATGCGAACAGGAAATGGCTTTAAATGATAAGGTTGCGTCGATGGCCAGGAAGCAAGGACGTGGCGTGGCAGCTGAAGAAAGCCGAGGGAGGACAATGACAGGGCGAAGCGGGCCCATATGGATGAGGAAAGTAAAGTTCAAACGTTTCAGGTGCCATTTCCCCATTACGATTATCACCCCGACACACGCTGATGATAGACCCAGATAGAGTAAGCGCCGTGTTTACTGCCAATATTGCTTTTAAAATACAGCTGCCCTTCAAGGCCTTTGAAGACGGCCATGACATTTGGAGGGAAAAATCTTAAAGGAATTCTCTTTATTGTGATGGCTATTGAAAACGACAACAGCAGCATATTCAGCGGCACACGGGGAGCAGCAGCATCCCGCCATGCAATTTACTCTGTGGATGTCACAGTCTTACAGCATTTCCACAAACTACCCTGAGAAAACATCAGCAGCTCTTTCTGGCGCAATGACATTCCACTTCAGTAATAAGCAAACTGTGTACAAATCTTATTTCATTATTTTTGTCATTTTGCTAGTCTGCAGTAAGATTCTGTTTAATCTCAGTCATAGTGGTTCAGTGTATATATATATACTTTTTCTATGCTCTCGAAAAGCTGAAAATTCCAGTCTTGCCAGAGAACATGACGCACTTTGAGATCTATTTTGATATTTAGATCAGATTTATCTTTGTGTTTTAATGTTTTTGCCCATGCAGTCTCATTGAAAATATCGTTCATTCAAGAAAGCCTATAATATATTTACAGACTCAAAAATAAATTCCGACAAATGTTTCAAAAATCATATATGCAAGATATTTAAATAAAATACCTGTACTATATATATATATATATATATATATGAAGAGTTCAGATGCAAAAGCCTCTAAGTGCCATTTAAAATTTTCTTCTAAAATGATCATTTTTATCAAGCTTGTATATTTAAGTTCAGTAATTTCACTTAAATGGCAATGAAGATTACCTATTAATTGTCATTTAAGTGAAATTACTGAACTTAAATATACAAGCTTGATAAAAATGGTCATTTTAGAAGAAAATTTCAAATGGCATTTAGAGGCTTTTGCATCTGAACTCTTCATTTATATATATATATATATATATATATATATATATATATATATATATATAAACAGAATGTCTAAAGTGTTCAGTGTAGCACAATGAAATCTTTGAGCTAAAATGCATGCATTGAATGTAATAATAAATGTGAAATTTAATATTATTAGCTCAAAGTGCTTTGCATGTCATACTTTAAAATAATTATAAATAATAAAAAAAATGAAAATAATCGTTTAAATCCTTTACCATCAATAATAACTGATAATACGATTCATTATTATTACTTATGATACACTACGTACTATTTAATTAAAGCCATAATTTGTTTAAATATTATTATTAATATTAATAATTGGAATAATGTATAATTAACAACTAATTAATGATAATAAAATGCATTATTATTTTTGAGCTATTATTATTTGAAATTATAGCAATTTGTATCAACATTAATAATATGAATATGTGGTTAATGAATAATAAACACTGAACACGTTACACAAGCTGGCAATTTGTTAAAAATAATCCTTGTTTTATTCTAATTTACTTTTGAAGAAAGTTTAGTTTACTCCTCAGCACATTTTTAGTCTTGCTCACATGATTGATCCTCCTTCAACCCCTCCATCCATTATTCCACCCGATCCCTCAATGAACTCTTTCCTCATGATCCGTCTGATTGTTGCGCCCTTCAAACCCGTCTCTCACTTTCTCTATCTCCTACTTCCTTTCTTCTCCCTTAAACAGCTCCCACCTCAATTAATCACCTTCACCCATCCATCCCTCCACCCCCTCTTTCCCTTTATGAGACACTTCCAGTAATTGCACTGTTAGCTTAAGGGATAGCCAGGACTTTCCAAAGCAATCAGTGTGATTGGACGGGACCGCACCACTTGGCGTCTGTGATGTGATGTGATTGGATGGGGTTCCTGGAGGGCTAACCTGAAGGAGACAGGAGGGGATCAATCTGAAGGTCTGCAGGCCCCTGTTTGAGGCCTCGGGGCTCAAAGTCATTAACGGGAAGAGAATGTGTGATTTTAACCATCCGGGTCTTCATATCGGTCATTCTGGTGACCTGGACCCAAAAGGAAAGTCAATGATGCATCTTGGAACGGCCATACTTGGAAGAGACATGGTTAAATGGCTCATAATTCATGGAGAATAAAATACAGGAAGCCGAAATTGTCAGGCTGCAGGAATTGCATCAGCTCATAACAACTTATTTGGGCGCCTCAATACACATCAATTCCAACAAGCTGGTTTAAACCGCTCAAGCTGGGGTGATTTGTCTGTTTTAACCAGCTGGTTGACTATCGACTATCAGCTTGATCAGGCATGGAGACCAAATATACCAGTTAAGACCAGCAAAGCATCTTAGGCTGGTTTGTTGGTCTGGAATGGCCACCAAGAAGCTTTCTAATGCTCAAGTCGGTCTGGTTTGATGTCTCAGATGGGGCTTGGAGACCAGTTGCCGACTAGCTAAATCAGCCGAATCCCGTTATGACCAGGTTTGGAAACCAGCTGTTCAAGTTACATTAAAGGGTACATATCGTGCTTTTAAATCGTTAATTTTTACATATAAATCATACATTTGTGGTCTATATAAAGCGAAACTGCAATGCTTGGGTCTGAATTCCTCATTATGTTCCTCTGTGAGCTGCTCGTTTTGGCGCGGCCTCTTTAAAAGCAAAGGACCCCGCCCGCTATCCAGGTTGCTGAGTTCACACTCGGTTCAACTCCACCCCGTTCGGCCATTTTTGTAGTTTGATTAAAGATATACGATTATTAAGTGTCACAGAACATTTTTATTCAAACGTTGCACTCTTCCGAACATTTTGACTTACCCTCTCGTAGCTTGTACTACAAAATCGGAGCGATAAATAAAAATGTCGGATTACTCGAAGTGTTGGGCCGGTAGTCAATGTCCTTATTTGGCAGTTCCGCTGCAAATACTGTGGCGTAATTGTTCAAAATACGTCATAGAGAACAGAAAAATCAGAACAGGTTGCAAAATATGACCAAAACAGAATATAAACATATAAACGAAGCACCTGAATAGAATAATTTGAACTTTTCTGTACTTGTAAACACTTCAAATGCATTTAAGGGCTAACAAAGTGGATTTAGCATGATATGTCCCATTTAAGTAAATTTTTTCATCTGGTTTCAAAGTCTATACTTATTCAGCTTGACCAACCAGATCTACTAAGCCAACCTAAGCCCTACCAATGGTATTCAAAATGATCAGTGGTATAGATAAGTTTGGACCGGTTGATACTCATAAATAACCAGGGCAGACCACGCAAAACCCTTTAAATTGGATTTTCTAGCAAGGCGAATGCATCAAAAACACTCACCTGTGTTGGTGTGCTTTCTCAGAGCATTTTCTTTGGCTTTCCACACTATATTGTTATTTAGCGAGAGTGACATTACCATACAATTTCATTAAAAAAAAAAAGAAAACATGCCTACGCTTTACGAATATGTACCCAGTACTGTTTTCAAGATACTTGGAAGGATAATAGTGTTGCGTGTGTGTGTGTAAATAAGCAGGATGAATCAAGGGAGAAAAGAAATGAGAGAGCGAGAGAAAATAAAAAGAGAAGAGTGCAACAATAAGCCTGAGCTGCACAGGCACAAATTGCCGTATCCAGTACGGGCACTGCCATTATGTCTTAATGTATTGAAAACTGCAAGTGTCCATGCAGACCTCTAAACCGATGCATCACCATGGCAACCAGGCCCAGAGTAAAATGACAGTGTCTGTGTGTTTAGGAGACATTGTGTGCGAGTATTGCGTGTGAAGTGCTCGTATAGAACATCTTTACTAATTTGCACCACACCAGTCTCCTCACAATAGGCACAATGTTATTGATGCATTATTTTCCATTTGCAGGCTGAAGGACACAGCGGTGCACTTCAAAGATGCTACCAAATCACAGCGCTGAAGGATTGTGTCAAGAGTGAATTTAAAATGGGTTTCTGCTGTCCTTTAGAACTGCAAGAAAACTGCAGCTGAACATAGGAGAGATGACAACAGACTGAAAGATAATGTCACAGATTTGGAAAACAACAGCATCTGATAATTTATTCATATTCGTGTCTCTTAAAACTCACAAAGGGGAAAATATACGAGTTCCATTAAAACATAATCAGGCCTTTCAAATAAAACACCTTCGTTCAGTCTAACAACTGTACCCGGGAGAATGCACTATTGCTCAAATCTTTCTCTTTTATAAGACTTAATGGACTTGTTTCATACAAGTATTATTTTGACTCAGATGCTTTTTCTAACAGGCCTTAGGAGAAATAAAAAATAGAAAAATAATCATATGGATTAATATGAATTCCACAGCTCAGATAATTTAGTTTCAGAAGAGTCTGATGGGAAATATTTGAGTTCATACTGAGATCCTTACAGATTTTAAAAAACATGAGCAAAATTTGAGACCGATTAGAAAAATACGTGAGATTACCACATGGTTTCTGAAGAAAAAAAACAGAAAATGTTTCCATTTGGTTTCCATTGAGTCTCATTGTTGTCAAAGTGAAACAATTGTGAAACAATTATACTATATACTAGAGATACACCGATGTATCGGCCCGCGATATTTATGGGGCATCTGCATATCGACTATAGCATAAAAAAGTCTGATATAACAAACGATATAACCAAAAGTGCATTAATCAACAATTAAAAATAAATTGTATAATGTCTGTTGATAATCCAACATATTTCTCTGGGTAAATTAACTTGCCAAAACAAAATAAAAATTGTACAAAATATAACAGGGCTCAACAATATACTGCCCGATGGCCTGGCGTTAAAGATTCTCAGGATTAGGCCAGTACTGCATCGGCACAAAAGTTTAGCATTTGCATGTGTTTTTAAGCCTTGCCGATTGAAATATTTAAAGGGATAGTTCACTTTTAAAATAATTTTTGGTATGTTTTATCTTACCTCAAGAGCATCCAAGATGTAGGTGTCTTTGTTTCTGCAGTAGTTTCAGTTTTTATATTTTTAGGTCAAACCGTTCTTGTCTTTCAGTCATATAATGGAGGTCTATGGTCACCACCTCAAAGAGCATGCACAAAGAAGTCCAAATTAAACATGATTTAATGATTCGTAAATGTAAGTACACACTGATGGCCTAAGACATGAAATGAGCGGTTTGTGTGAAAAAATGAACAGTATTTATATCGTTTTTTACCTCTTGTAACCACAGCCACATGCAAGTGACCATTGTATGACTGACAGACATGGGAAAATATAAAAATTGAAACAACTGTGGAAACAAAGACACCTACATCTTGGAGGAGGTAAGCTAAAACATACCAAAAATTCATTTCAAAGTGAACTATCCCTTTAAGCACAAATAAGCCAGAGAACTTAGGTACTGTGTGGGCACACGCAGAAAGCCACATCTCAGACAGCACACGGGTACTGAATTTTGTTCTCTCTCACGTCTTCTTGTGCTTGAACATATTCACACAGAAATTATGTCAGAATGGCCATCTTGGTGAGCATCCTAGTAAACATAGTCGGTTATGTCTCGAGTGAGCGTAAACAGTTGAGTAAGAAAACACAGGTTGTTCAATCGTTCTTTTGTTAAAGTTAACAAAAGAAAAAAAATGCTCACTGATCATGACTGAATCACTTTTTTAACTTTAATCTTAGGATTAATTTAATTTATACAATGAAGAATATGTATGGTGTTATTTTACACCTGATTACTTCAATTTCTGTACCTGAAAACTATAGGCCTACTGTTAGAACTACCTGAAAAATCAATATTAATTCATTTGTATCTTTGTCTTATTGTATTTATTTGTTTGTTCTAGAAAATGTAATTTTTTGTGTAGTTTGTAACACTATACTTTAGAGGGAAAAGGCCAGTCAATCTCTTTCTGAAGTAGCACAATTTTATTATCATATAAGTTCTATATTAATTAGTCAAAAAAATGTGTTAAATGTTGTTGCAGAAATAACCTCAGATGGTTCTCATGTTGTCTAATGCTGAATGTTAAATGGATCCAATCCATGATCACAGAAAAAAGCACGAGAGTTCATAACTTTGAAGGAATAGTCTCCATTTAACCAATTGCAATAAATAAGGGACCTGATCTGAGATTTTTCTTCCCTACAGCCTCGGGAGGTCAAAGGTGATGTCCAAGAACTGGAGGTCTGAGGTTAGAAAGAGATAATCACAGTCAGTTAGGCCGAGGGCAAGCGTGTCACTGAGCTCTCTCTGATTTCATTTTACCCACGATCATGCAAGAGCGGCCGGTTCCGCGCTGCTGCCTGACCCCCTCGTGCTGGAGTATCAGATCAGGTCACAGTGCGACTGACACATTTCATAGTCATTATAAATCTCTGGGGTGGGACGTCAATTGATAAATCTATCTGATGAGGAGGTCTGTGTTTTCAGCGAGCTCGGGAGATTAATTTAATAAGCTCATTTTAGACAAGCAATAGAATTTAGGTTCATTGCTTCAACTGGCCAAATAAAAATAGGATCGACTCAAAGTTCAATCCAATTGCGCTGGTGTGGTTAAAGTATTTCAACGAGCCGTAAACGAGCTTGCAAGGGACCAAACAATGACATTTTCTTCATTAATCCGGACTATATATCACGCATGCAGAAACACACCTGTCCCTGTTTGATAGGAGAAGCATACGAGGTAATATAGGAGAAAAAAATGACTTTAGATTAGAAAATACAAAAGCAGCGGGTGGTCTGCCATCAGTATGCGGTTGAAAGAAGCCCCAGACAATTATCTATTGATTACATTTGTAAATCCAACAGTGCAATTTAATGGGCTTTAGCTGGTAATAGGAAAGTTTCTTTGGCAAGAAGGAAACACAGATATTTTGTTGAGAGGATTAGTTTAATCTATTACCCTCTGAAATCACTAGGCAATTACACAATTGTCTCATTAAGAAAGAAAGACTATGAGCAGGAACACTGGCGATTATAAAGTGAACCTTCTAGTGTGCGCCAGTAATCCCAGCTGACATGTTGACACCTCGGCAGAACTTTGAACTCGCCGTACTGGTCACAGCAACACGTCAGACTGTAAATATAAGGTAGATTTGCTCATTTTACAAGATTACGTGAGGGTTCTTGCCTGTGCATAAGGTGCTTTTATGATGCTGTGGGTCTCTGTGATGTCTTGATTTTTACATATTGCTCCGGTCCTTCCTTCAATGCAATTGTTTTATCATACACCTGGAGTAAAGTTCAGACACCTCACAAACTGCACAATCGGAGTTAGTTCCTTCATTTTTTGCTAAACAGATTTCAGAATTTTTCAGAATTTCAGGGGCTTTTTGAAGTACTTGAGCCTTTGTCTAGGGATATGAAAATGACCGATACCGATAACCGATATTTCTTTATATTTGAAAGCCGATAATCAATATATTGGTCGATAAATCTAAATCCAATTGTTTTTATAAAATATTTGAGAGCCAGATTACAAAAACAAAAGATTCACCATCAAATGCCAATTATGTTGCAGGTAACTGTATTTTCCTTCATGATTCCAATCATATTTCAAGCAATTCAAACCCATCATGAAGTGTCCAACACAGTCTCATGAAAGTGCGTATCTATACCACGATTGTCATTTCTCGTAGCATTTATACGCCAAAAATGGTTTTTGCGTGCATATGCTACGCACTGAAAACCCCCTGGGTAAATTTAGAGGAAATGGGGTGGGGAGTTCGTACTTATTATTATACGCCAAAAACTGCGTATCATATGCACGCGAAAAACGCGCACCATATACACGCAAAAACTAGTTTTGGCGTATAAATGACACGAGAAATGCCATTCGTGCTCTAGATACGAACTTTCATGAGATCGGGCTCGAAGTGTCTCAGCTGAAGAAAATGTAAACATTATTTATCGGCTTTAATATATTGGCCAAATTTTCTTATTGGGCCGATAATGAACACATAATCGGTACCGGTTCCAGAAGTTAAGTCTCCATTCATTTTCCAAAGGGAAATTGATTTTTTAACAATACATTATAAACCTTTAAAGACATTCTTACTGTCAGCCAGCATTATTTCAACTTAGGTTTAACAGCGAGATTTGTGGTGAAAAACTACATTACCCATGATGCTGTACAGAAAATTTCACTAATAAGTTTAAACAAGCATATTACTCCAAAAGCTCTTAGCTACGCCTAAGAGCTATATATATATACTGTATATATATACTGTATATATACAGTGTGTAGTTTAGTATGTATGCATGTAGACGACTATCTTATATGACGTTTAAATAAATATACAAACATTATATAATAACCAATGGGATTGCATAATAGACATCTTAGTCATTCTGTCTCTAAGCTCCTTATAAGCAGTTGTCCATGATAAAGCAAGATCGTGAGCTTAGAATTATAAGGTTCTATCTCCGTTTAGGGTAGTTCTGAGATATTGAGCATCAAAGTTTTTACATCCCACCTGGCAAAACTGTAATGTAGTAAAATTTTCTATTATAGCTTTATCTATTAATCTTTTTTTTTACAAAAATAACACCACACAGGCATTAATAAACACCTAATGGATCAGATTATGTCAAAAACTCAATTTCGACCAAAAGTGGAGATAGAACCTTATAATTCTAAGCTCACGAGATACTGATATTATTTTTCAGTCCTCAGGCTACAAATCCCATTCATGCATCTAGCCATTGCTCGTGGGCTAAACAACACGCTCAAGACCAGCTTTTGAGGTTCAATACAACAGAAGCATTATAAGTTAACGCATGAGCAATGTGAATAACACAATTAAGTACAACCTTGAACTTGCAAGCTGGGTTATTTATGACGGTGGTCAGATATAATTACACATTGATCGAGTCTCCTGACAGCCCGTGGGGAGAGTTAGATTGACCCTACATTGGCATAACACCGTCCTAATGAATGATCAGTGATACACGGAGGCGCTAATGCCACAGAAGTTTGGCTAAGCGTGTCCGTTCAGCATGGAAATACGTCCGAGGAGAGAGAGCGATTAGGCATTCTGTGTGATCGGTCTTTTGAAATTATGGATCTGTCATGAGCGGACAATACCACTGACAAATACTGTAATGGGGTGACATCAAACCGGAATGAGAGCACGACAGCTGACAAATTACACTTTCTGCTCCCTCTCTCTCTTTTTAAACTTCCCTCTCTTTTTCTCTTACTCATCTCTTTCATTGCACCTTATAGAGCTTTTAAAGACTTTAGTCTTCTAAATCTTAAAATTGACCATCAAATGTCAATCCAAAACACAACCAAATTTGTCTGAAATTACAAAAAATGTTAAAATCAAACATTGTACTAATGTACTTGCATATCCAAACAATATACACAATTATTAACATTCTGATTTCTTAAATGCAAAACGTTACTGTATATCTCTTTTTTAAACGTTTTTAAACGTGAATGTGGGCAAGTTTCATAAAAAAGCAACATTTTGAGCAAAAAGCTGACAAAATCAACTACTTCCAGATCAGATTCAGAACAATGCTCGAGTCCATCAACACCACCAAATCTTCACAGTCCTATAGCTCGCCTTGGGTCGACATTTCATTCGGTAACATTAGGCAGTTTTGATTTATGCCGTATAATGTTGGTGATTGTGTAGATTATTTATGCATATGATTACATGTGCTACCGCTTGTTTCAGCATTTTCTTCGCGTGTTTTGATCAGGAGATCTCTTTCAGAAGATGCGCAATAGCGCCCCCTATCATATAACAGTGAAAACTAGGAAATGGAAAAGCGTTGTCTCACAAATGAAAGAAATTTCTGTCAATGGTTGGGAAAGACACTACAAATACACATTCAAATAAATTGTCTGTTATATAAAAAACTTTTTTTCTTCTTCACACTCTTTACTCCACATTACAAATGTCACTTTTGATCAATTTCATGCATCCTTGCTGAATAAAAGTGCAAATAAAAAATAATTTCCTTTTGGATCCCAAACTTTTGCACATCAGTGTACTTCCACAGTTGTTTTGTCCAGCCTTTCCTGTGACCAAACAACTGTGACAGTAATGAGAAATAGTGGGGGTCAGACACTAGCTGAAGGTAACATGAGGTGGATTCCCTTTTTGGACGCACACTTCACTTACAACCATGTTGCTTATGGCTGACTGACCCTTCTGTCACTTCTCTGCTTTTCTTCTCACCAACAGCAGAGCGTAGACCACTGAGGGTGGAAACACAGGGAAAAATGGCACTGATCGTAAAGCCGTGACAAGAGAAGCCATCGATTTCAGAGTGGAATTAATGAAGGTCCAGTCGGCGTTGACAGAGCCGTGGCAGCTTCAGAGGAATTATATTGAGCACTTTGCACTTGTGGCTATTAGACTAGAGATAAAGTGTGTCCAGTGATGACAGAATAAAGGATTCAAGCTGTTAAAAAGGCATTCATTAAAAAACAATTTACTCAAATGCTGTTTTACAAGAGACAAGAACATTGTTTGATTTCACCCCAACTCTAATTGAACTTTGTCAAAACTTTAATGTTCTGTCAGCTACGTCTAACTATTTCAGCGAATCTTTTGTGGAACTGAAGTTTATTACATATATCTGGATGATGAACCAAGCCAAATGTTAGCTCTATTTTCAGTTAACCACACCCATGTGACTTTATCACGACAAAATCCATAAAGAAACTTGTTTGTGTATAATTTTCTGTTCAGCTTGACAGCATGCCATTAGAAGTCATGGCACTTTCTTTTAAAGTAATTCTTTAAGTCTGAAGTCGGATAATATAGGCTACACTGCAGAGCTTTAAGGTCGAGTAAAAAAGTGAAGCAGTGGTTTCATCATACTTCTGCTAAAACTTCTGAACAACAATCATTTGGAAAAGAGGAGCGGATGTGAACAGGTGCAATGGAAAAAAAATAAAAAAAATAAAACAAGATAATGAATCAACCTCTAGGACAAAGCATTGTGCTGTGGTATTTAAAGGGTAATTCCACCAGTGGAGACATGAATATGTATTGAAAGTGGGTCATATATGTAGAATAGCATCATAAATTTCTAATTTGGGTCCTTCTTGGCCGATAAAAGGCAGAAAATGACTTTTAAGTGCTTATGGATAGTAGACAACAATCCCCATAGTGGATTGCAATGCTCAGCTTCGCAGGCCACTCCCACTACTCCGCCCATCAATGTAGACTAAAGTTGAGTTCAACTCGATGCTACCGCCTGGAAATCATTTTGCACAATATAATATGACGACGTAAGAGCGTTAAGGCGGCGCCCGCGCCATCAGCCAATGGATTGGCGTGATTCTATATGGGCTTCAGACAATCGGCACACTTACTCTGATGCGTAATTATTCACGTGAAATGCAGCCAAACCTTGGAGCGTTTTGTTTTCGGTATCTTCATTAATCCCCTAGCTATCAGACGTTCCGGGAGTCTCCCGCATATTGATAATGCAGGGCTCTAGAGAACACGCGACCAAAATTTGTAAAGGTGCGACCAAAATTTTTCCTAGGTCGCACCAGTGAACCTAACGTTCTCGCGTGATCGCATCCGCTGACTCTCCCCAAACGAGTCTTTTGTTCTCCTTGCACGTATGGTAAAATGCTCCGTGCTGCGTGATACGAAATAAATTGCGACCTGAACACCAGAGAATCAGTAACGCCAATCAGCAGCAGAAGAAACAGACGACGAAGAAACTTGAAAAAAATGTTGGCTACTTTTTAGGGCTAGGTAAAATATATCATCATATTCAAAAACGAATTCTCATTTCACGAACCCGTTGGGCTATGCTGTTTTCAGTTGATGGGTGAATGGAAGATGGCGCGCATCTCGTCCAATCGCAATAATCTTTGTGCTTTGTTACTATTGATACGAAACAAAGTCTTAGATTTCAAATTAGGGTCAATTTTCTTACGAAATTCAAAAACATAAATAGGGTATTGACACTGTGGCGTGAGATCGCTCTGGCTCAGCTCAAGAGAATCAACATGAGCTTCTCTTCCGCCTTAATAATACCAGTTACAGCGCGAAATTAACATGAACGAGCATCTGAAAGTGTGTTAAAAGATAGAGTACAACTTATCAAAATCCGTATCTTTCACATAGAATCGCTCAATCAGTGATTCAACCGTGGAAAGACGTCAGTAAAAGGCGTGTGAACAATGTAATGTAACATTTACCTCAGAAAAAAAAAAACGTGACCATAAACTCGTTAGCCAGCTAGAAAAAATTGAACTCTAGAGCAGCATTTTGCCAAATACATGCACCATATTACATGTTCATTATATTTTTAATGTTTTTTAATATTTAATGCATTTTGTTTGAAAAAAATCTGGCAAGTTTTTATGCAGCCACCATTTAAATGTTTATATTTCATATAACTTTATTCTTATAAAATAAATAAAAGTGTAATTTAAGTGTTTGTGCACAAATCGGGTAATTTTTACCGATTAATTCATTAATCATTAGTTGATTAGTTTCCCAGGAAAAATAACAAACCGGGAGGGGTCCAGGAGATAGGGCTAAAAAACGGGAGAAACGGGTGTTGACGGGTATGAGCCAAGTTATTGTTAGAATACAGCAGGATTTTCGAAGTTAGCACGCTGTTTAGTGCTATTTGACAATAGTGCTATTTTCACGCTGTATGACAATTAATTTTAATTTAATCTAGTAAATTCTTGTCGACAATTAATCGATAATCGATTAACCGTTTGCATCCCTTGTCTGGTTATTACCGTTTACTTCGGAACCGGATCCCGGCACCCTATCCATAATGCGTCCGTCTGCGTATTCGGTACCTTCGTCCATATTTTCAAAAAGTTTCTGCCAGTGAAATCAAATGCACTGGCACTGATCTGTGATAGATCTGTTAGCGCATTAGGTCGTAAAATGACGATTTTTGCGTCATTGTAGGAGGCAGTGAAAAAGATAAATTTAAAAGCAACGAGAGAGTGTTGCACGACCATTCAATAGTATGACTGGATTTCTAACAATGGAAATCTTAATGCAAATGGGTGGAGTGTCCCTTTAATGACGTCCCTTAACCTAGAGTAGATAGAACTTCCAAAGACCTGCATCAGATGGCCATTACAGTCCGAGAGCCAGCAAGACACCCCGTAACATTTCCATTTCAGGTTAGGGCACACTTACGACACTTATTATGGCGGTTATAAAACTGTTCCTAGCCAGAAAACAAACATAATAGATGACGTTATTAAATGGCTATTTACCCCAGCATTTCCTCACAAACATTTGATATCTTCAGTCCTCTATACGAAGCACACTAGCTCTGAAATACCAATAGGATTTTCAATCTCAGCACCTGTCTTGATCTCCAGCCCTATACAAATGCAAAGCCATGATTTATTTTTCCATTCCCAGTCAGAAAAAGAGCTGCTCGCGGCATCAGCCGCAGTGGCTCCACAGCTGGACCTTTCATACCATAAATACATCCTCCGAAAGAAGGTGCCAATACTGATTAAGGAGAAGAAGTGTCCCACTTTGACCTGGATTAGAGAGGTATTAGGTGGAGTGGGCTGTGTGCCGCGAGCCATCTCCCTTCATCGCCACTGCTAATGCGGAGGCATAGCTCTGCTCGCATCTAAATGTTTCATTACGGCGCGAGCGGAGATACCAATTTCTCTCCCCATCTCTCCCCGCTGCCACCCGCTTCTCCCGCAGAGGGGGGGAGCAAAGCATGACAAATTGAAATAAATGAGAGTGCAGAAAAGGTGATGGGGGAGGCCGCTGGTCTGAGAGGTTGGGGGGGGGAAGGAGGTAGAACCCTTTTTACATGCATCTCACTCTTTCTCTCTCTCTCGCTTTACTTCTTCATCTCCTCCTTTTTTGTTCGACAAAATAATGAAATACACTTGATTGTTATTGCCCACGACCTTCATCGAGTGTGGGATTGACAGGGGCCTTTTGTTGCTGGATGGCCATTTGTGTATGTTGAAATCTTTGTAGGCCCAATTTCTCAGATGCTTCCTTCGCTAGCGTGTGAAGATCAAAAAAATAATGTTTTCTTACCGTATTGGTTTGAACTTCCATATTCGTATAGTGGACGTGACTGGAGATCTCTCTGGAAAGTTATGCTTCTGATGCAAGAAAAGTTGGACTCGCTCTCGCCTGCAGATCAAAGATGTTCTGTGGGATATAAAGGAAAACAGTCGGTGTTTGCCAGTGTTGGTCTATGTAACACATTTTTAAAACTAGGAGTAAATAATGCATTAAGCCAGGGCAATTAAAAAAAAAATACTTCAAGAAAGTACGGTATACACATTTTTATTTTTTTTTGCTCCCGAAGTATTAAGACAGAATCTGAATTTTCACCAACTGAATTACAAATTCATCCTACCTTCTCATTGAACACTAAAGTTAATTTGTTTCCTCATTTTAGTTTCGCTTGATAAGAACCTTATTCATTGTCTGGAATCGTTTAAAGCCCTTTGAACAGTTTGCAGTTTGCACTGAAACTGTCTTTTGGACCTTGAACCGTTTGGTTCCCACTGAAGTGCATTATATGGAGAAAAATCCTGTAATGTTTTCATCAAAAACTTAATTTCTTTTCAACTGAAGAAAGAAAGACATGGACATCTTGGATGACATGGGGGTGAGTAAATTATCAGCAAAAGTTTTTTTTTTTTTTTTTAAGACTGAACTACTCCTTTAATGCTTATCAAAGGAGTGAGGCCAGACCCTCTGTACAAATGAAATGTATGAGAGTCTGGTGGGACCAGGCTAAGTATTGAATCTTTTTTTAGACCAAGAGTAAGAGATTTCAACATACAAATATGACAATGCAGCTGTCATCACTAGATGAAGGTCATTGGCAATAACAATTCTGTTTAACAAAAAAGATGATGATGAAGCCAGAGAGTGAAATGTTAATACAATCAAAACTTCTTACATATTCAAAAACATTCAGACAGTCCTCCCTCACATATTATTAGTAACCACTTTTGTTCCAGAACTCAAACGAATCAAATCCTCAAATATGACTATAACACAATCTTTAAAAGAACATCCTTCTCAAATCTAAAGCGTGTTGCCGTTGTTAGTTTTTATAGGGAAAAAAGGGACCAATTCATTTGAAAGTGTTTACGAAATGTTTTTCATCAGTTAGAAAACTATCATCGTCAAATATTTATCAAAAAGTTGCTGCGTCGATTTATATAATAAATAAGCACTGAGCCAAAGAGAGTCAGATTGTTTGAGCTATTCTTATAAAGACGTTTATCTACGATTCTCTTTGAAAAAGTTCCTATTAAGCCTGTGAGAAAATCCTTCCCTGTAGTGTCCACTATCTAAATCAACGATGCCTATGTTTTTGTATTTCACAGCAGATAAAAAAGGCATAGCCTATAGTGAATGAGTCTGAAGTGAACAGGGCTGGGATTAATAAGCTTTGTGTCTGAATTGAGCTTTTAATTATTCACAGTCTGGTGTTACTGTGAGAGAAACGTGTTGAATTCACATTGTCAACGGCCCCTTTGTTTATTTTTTTTTTTTATGTAGGCTAAGAGACAAACAACACATGAGTGAAATGTTCAACTAATCCGAACAAGATTCCAGAGAAAACATCTGTCAACATTTAAGGCTTAAAAAGAGATTTATCTGCTAAATAATGTGTGCGTGTTCTCTCTTTGAATCAAACCACGTAGCAATTCATTACATGGAATCAAACGAGGAGGCGCGGTGAATCGCTCGCGCTCACCGGCACATTCCGGAGTCCTGGGAATCACAGTTATAAAAATATCACATATTGGTATGCTGCGCAGACAGATCCAGCTATAATTTAGGATGTGCACTGTCAGTATTCACTGACATCAGCCCTCCCACATCCCCAAAGGTCTCTCGCTCTTCCGTGGAAAGTCGCGAGCGCGCATTCACGTGGCGGTGTGCTCTAGTTACCACAGCAACCGGGCTGAAGCAGTTTAATGTACATTCCGCGCACAGTTCCCGAGCCCTCCGTCCTCAACAAGTCAATCAAAGACACTTTCTCCCATTTAATTCTCTGCTAAAACTTAAAAAGGGTTGTTATTGTAATGTACGCAACTGTTCTAATCCAGAGTCGCATAAATGAGTCACTCATTACGAGTGTCAATCTAACGATAAGCCTCATCTGAATGCAAACAACTCATTCGTTTCGGAGAATGACAGGATGATGCAAGCATCAGAAAGACCTACCTGTGACACATCAAACACATTTGACATAACAGATCTGTTGTTTTATGTGCTGTACACATATCGTGGTTCAGAGTGTGCACTGTCATAACTGGAAACGGATGAGATCAGGTACATGCGGGGTCCTGATGCGTGAACTGCCGGTCACACTAGCTGATGAAGGCAATTAAAGTTTTGCTAAATGCGTCACGCTGCTCTGATAAGCCTGACCTGTCTGGAAGACTCATAATTGGGATGTCAGGTGGAGGTAAAAGAAGCTCAACTATTACGAAAACTTCTATTGGACTTTTATAGCCTATAGCCTACTCCTATTCTAATTTTAGAGTAAAGTATCAGAACTGTTTACGAAGTAGCAATAGGTGTTTCTTCAACTAGGCTATACAGGCATTTTTTGGCCCTGTGGACTTTTAAACTGACTGTCGAACAACTGCTTTTTTAAGCAACTTTTCTGAATCAGTTTTCATAGCATTTTGTGTATCACAAAATACTTCTTCCATAATTTAGGCCTAATGCATTTAGGGGCGGTTTACACTACACCGTTTTCAAATAAAAATAGTGTGTTTTGGCTGTTCATTTACACTTTTTAAAATGTTTTTTCAAAGTGCAAGTTTTTGAAAAAAAAAAAACAACTAGCGTTGTCGTCTCCATGCAAATAACTACACAAATGCGAATTTGTGAAAATGGTGTGTCGTGCTCATGCATATTGTGTGTTCAGACTGTATAGTGTATCTTTACAAAGTAACATCGCTAACTAAGGGTCTGGCATGAACAATACAGCGTTTTTTAAAAACGTTTCAGTTTTTAGTACATCGTTTTCATGTAAACGTACCCTCAGGCTACAACTTGATTGGAAATATAAATATTCTGTTAAAAAAGTGATATTTATGTGACCGACTTGATTTGTCTTAAGTTATCAACCGATGTCGCTTTATATAGTTTGATCGGTGGTCTCCAGAAATTAAAACACTGTTGGTTATGTCTTAAATTAACATACGATAAACAGGTGGGGTATAAGTCGATTGTGTAAGAATAAATTGGATCCGAGCATTTGGTCTTAAAGTGACAGCAGCCTAATATTCCTGCTGCCCTTAGTGTCATAAAAAAATTGCAACAACTTCCAATTATCTTAGTGATATTTTGCCACATTTACCAGGAAGTGACGATTTTGTTTTCTTCGATTCACTGGATTTATTCGCAAATGTTTTATGCAAAATTCCAATTTTGCATAAGTTTAATCTGTAACTTGGGATAGAAACAGCTATTGACAGCTCAAAAACACACCATAAAACTTTTGCATTGTGTGAGTAACTTAATATTGTAGGTTTTATTCCATTCTTCACTTTTCAGTTCTCATTGCTTTCTATAAACGGTAAAAACGTGTTGGTGGAGGGAGTCATGACCTTGCTGAGAATTTCAGTTGCTCAAAACATCCCAGAAATTGCATAGTCTTACATACTGTTGACTTTGAATTGGTGTTCTTTTTAGTCATACAGTATGCTTAAACTAAGTTATTATTAAAGTAAATTGAATCTTTGAAATGAGTTTCACACAAAAGCAAAGTGTGCAACCAAGGCTGAACATAACTTGGCTATTAAAATAAAATAACTATTATAAAAAAGAAAGTGCGCAAGAATGTTCACTACAAAGAGAAGTATTTACACATCATGTCTGTTACGAATTTCCCACCTACATTCTTGGTAAAGAGCTTAACTATTCATTTATATTGTATTCAAGGTCTGAGATTGCTTTTATTGTAAGCTTTGTAAAAATGAAGAACATGAAAAACAAGAACATGTCTAACAAGTTAAGGTTTTGGAAGGAGTTTTAGAGTCTACTGCTCCAATTTTTCTGTTCTTTTGAGTTTTTACATTCCCCCATATGTTTGAGAATCAAATTATTCATA